>NC_082404.1:297500-597500 GCF_031168955.1 Gadus macrocephalus | reverse complement strand
GGAGGTACTTTTTGCGGTGGAAAAGCACCCGTGCTGCTACCGTGTCGAGTCGTGTCGTGTCGAGTCGTGTCGAGTCGAGCTACATGTGCGGTGGAAAAGCGGCATTAGTAATAGTACTTATAGATAGCTTTCAGTTGCCCCCCTACCGCTCTAAATGTAAAACTGACATTTACAAATATGCAATAATGCAATAACAGTCAGACAAATACTTGTATGTGATTTTTTCATACATATTTACCATTTAATATTGAAATCTCTGCTGTCGTCCCATAGAATAACATTGAAATCGCGGCGTGTTTGGAACTATTGAGGCTTACATGAACCACGTGACAACCACGTGACCACCCTGTCGGCGAGATCATAGCGTGTCGCAACTCTCTCTCTCTATAGCTCTGGCCCCGCCTAGTCGGGACGTTTGAGACACGCATGCGGGACGAATGAAACAGCATATTTTAAAAATAATCTATTGCCCTTACTCTTGTTTTTATGCAACATACCAGACAACATACTAGTGTACTCTTCATTGCTAAAATTTCACATAATTCCGCATAATATAAATAGGTCAAAATATATTTTTGGCCCGTGCGTAATTGTCAAGATGCACATTTCGATTAAAACTCACCTTTCTTCTTTTGGACGACTAAATTTGCATTCAATTTACTTATTTCCCTGTCCTAAGTCATGTTTAAGGATACACAGTTGAACATCCTTTTATTTATTTTAAACAAAAACGACCAGGTCAACAGGATATCACGAGACCTGTTACAGCAGAAATTTATCCAAGCGCCGCACGGGGTTAATTTATTTTCAACACGCACAGCCCGGCGCACAGAAGCATCCGGAGTCTCTGTGGACAGGTAAGTGGCTAAACTTATTTTATCTGATAAATATTGTGTAATAGTCTGCACATTGACATGAACATTATGTTGAAATCATATAATAAGCAGAACTTTGATGAAGATTGCACTCTAGCTGATTGATGGTAATGGCTGGAGAAAAAAATAAATCGGCATGCCATGTGTCATGACCAAGAGCAAGGGTGTAGTAGGCTAGCCTATAGCTTATACCCAGCAGTTTTTAAGTGTGCATGTCCACTAAATTAAATTATTGTCATAATTTAATGTAGCCGTTGTTATTTTGGATGCGTTACAATCATGGACAAAAAGTAGGCCTACCCAGCAAAATATGTAATAGCCCAGCTCCCACTCATAGCCTAACCCAGGCCTAATAGTTAGTTAGTTAATCAGTCTATAATGTTAAGTGAATTGTGCTGTAGGCCTACATTTACAGTATTTCCACTGCAAACTAGTGAAGACACATGGACAGTATAGTAGGCTAAATATTTGTATTCTTTGTCACACAGGTGACACAGGTAGTGTGTACTCCCGTCGGTGCAAGCCTCATGCGATCACACTGGACCCAAGGTGGGGGTGACTCCATCAGCGGGCCAGGTGATGGTGGGAGGAGCAGCTGAGGTGGCACCAGGGGTGACTCCAGCAAGGGGGGCGGCATTAGGAGCGGGCGAGAAGAGCCTCTTCTTGGGAGCCCGAGAGGAGGGAGGCTGCTTGGCGGGATGACGCTGCTTCAGAGTTCGGGTCGTAAGTATAGCAGTTGTCCTGAAAACATAAAATGTGCATTTTAATGCTAATTGAATTACTTTAAATGTGGTAGGTCTACATGACTGTAGACAAAGGAAGGCCAGACAAGATATGAGATGCAAGAGTAACTCCAAATGCCTCTTTCTCCCTTTTCTCTTTGTAATCTTTCTAGGCCCGGCCTTAGGGTAAGACCGGACGATGTCCAGGCAGAATTCGAGGGCATCTTCCTCAGGCCAGACAGCTTCGTCAGGCCCGGCAACTCGTCCAGGTACATCCATGCCTGCCAAAGGACACATTTAAAAAATACACTTTTAAATAAATGTTTATATTCCCACCCTCCTGATCCTTGTTAAATTCCCTGATGGGAGAGTTGTAGCCTGGTGGTCTAGCAGCTTCTCTGCCATCCACTAACCTATAGACTTTTTTTATGAACTTTGACTTATGGGACTATTTACTTATGTATTATGAACTCTGTTGCTTCTGATGAACTGTTCCTATCTGAAGTGGCACCTGGAGAAGCGCTGACCTCGTCACCTGAAGCCTTGGGAGGAGGACGGTCTGTGGAATGGGATCCGGTGAAGTCATTTCCCTCAAACGCGGAGGGTTTAAAAGGCCAGATCCCTGAACTTGAGAACCCGGAGGTGATGTTCTTCACTGTTGCAGCCTCTGGTAAGGCTTCAGCAATGATGGAGGGCACATCATATATCGAGATGTTGATCCCTTGGTGGCTCCTCATCCACCTGTCCGCCGCACTGTTTACGTACCCCTTTAGGGGGCCGAAGACACTAATGTCCATTGGCTGCAACCTGCGGGTGCAGTGGGGAGGGAATGACAGCAGCACTATGCCGTTGGCTCTGCAGTAATCGATTGCTGCAATTGACAGGTGGGACGGGTGATTGTCCAGCAGGCGGAGCAACTTCGACTCCTCGGACACGGGTGTGACTTCGCTGAGGTCACTGACCTGACCTGCTTCTGCCCCATCTGGGCGCACCTGGACAGTGGTGACCCCTGTAAATAGTTGTGTGAGCATAGTTGTGTATATATATAGTGATGTGTATATAGTTGTTTTGATATGTATATAGTTGTTAGCATCGTTTCTACTAGTTAAGTGTATATCGTTTTTTTCATATTTATATGGTTGTGAGCATAGTTTATTTTTATAAATGTATTTATGTGTTTATAGTTGTGTTTTATATTAATAAAGTTCATATTAAATACCGGTTTCATTAATGTTCCAAATATCCTTGGCCTGGAACTGGTGCCTGTCCAGCACCGTCTTTCAATTTTGGTAGAACAAGTTGACATTGTTTTGTTTGAAGCTGGACAACCGTTGTTGGCTAGTGGCCTCTGGACGCCGAAGGGGGAAGCTGCTACTGCGCTCCATGAAGGAGGTGATCCAGTCCTTCCTCGACCAGGATGCAGGGAATGGGCAGCTGAAATGCACGGGGTCGTAAACAGTTGATGTACATTTGTGTGTTTATGTTTATGTTATTTGTTCATATTTATTAATTAAACTATGTGCATAGCATACATGTGTGCCTGTCCAAAAATGTATGTAGCCCTTTTCACAACACTGACCTCATTAGGGGTGAGCCCAATATGAATGGCTTCTCTGCCCTCCCCTTCTCTCAGTAAACTGTTGATGCATGTGATAAACACGTTTTGTTCATTGAAAATATGTTATTAATTCAAAGCAGTAGTTAATCATTGCAAAACATTTATTAATTCTGTAATTTATACAGGTATTGATCGTGCAATGTGCGCGCAATTACGCATGGTGATGTGCGGGACGTTTGAAACAGGTGTTTCAATCGTCCCGACAGCGACTACTGACACTTAAACCTTTTTTACCTCTAAACTTCAAAACTGTGACATTGCACACTTTATCACAGGTTTAAGTACTAATTCATCTGTTGTATAGTCATATTATTATGGCATGAAACAAAAAATACAACTATTTATTACAAAAAAACTACCGCAGGAAGGATTTTACTTACAGCTCTCGAAAACAAGTTTGCGGGATAACATCTGAACGGCTTGACGTCATTACACGAAATTTCCCGGGGTTGGTCAGTCTTGCTTGCTGAACGTGGTGACGAATTTTGAGGTGAAAGCCTTGCGTGGTTTTCGAGTAAATCGCTGTGTTTCAATCGTCCCGTGTTTCAATCGACCCGGCTCTCCCCTACCATTGTTGGGAACTGCAGTTACCGTTCCACCTGAACGGCAGTTACCGTTTCAGAACGGTAGTTACCGTTCCAGAAAGGCATATGCCATGGCATTACCGTTTCAGAACGGTAGTTACCGTTTCAGAACGGTAGTTACCGTTTCAGAACGGCAGTTACCGTTCCAGAACGGCATATGCCATGGTATGTCAGTGGTCGCGACGGCAGTTACCGTTTCAGAACGGCAGTTACCGTTCCAGAACGGCATATGCCATGGTATGTCAGTGGTCGCGGTGGCACATGCCACAGGCCAATAAACGATCTCGGCCCTACTGCTATTGTTTGCATGTTTTGTCTGAAGTAAGCTTTTGGTACCCCTTCGTGTATTCCATTACACTAAGTAGGAGAGCATTCTCCCCTGCCTCTGTGGCCCTAACACACACACGCGAGAGCAGGCCCAAACACACACCTCACTTTTTTATTGTATTTTACTTATTTAATTTTAAATGACATTTGTCATTGTGGATAACATGAATTCATAAATTTTTCTCATTTAGTCTAATTTTCAAGTATTGCCGATTATTATTTCTAGATTGTACGACCACTTTTAATAAATGTCCGTTATTATCGTAATTCCTTAGGAAACATTTTATTTGTGTTGTTATCTTGGCGCCTAGACCTCGTCAGGTCCAAACACCAAAACAACATCCACCTATCCACTGCGGAGTCCAAAGTTTGGGTAAGCTGAGCTCCTCTTTTGAGGAGTGCAACTGTGTTTACCCTGAATTCTTTTAATAAGAATCCCCAGCGCTGGTAGCCCCCTGGACTCCTGTGGACGAGCGGTGTGCATTTTATTGACAACATTAAACGCCAATTGTTCATTTTATGGAGTCTAGATAATTACCCTTAAAACCTGTGATTACCATGTAGTTCTAATACTTCGATACTGGGCTCTCCATTGATTTCTCACCTCTGGGTTGGGCCCTACCATCTCTCTCTCTGTGTCCTTTACATTTAAACTCATCACATCCAGAATCCTCTCAATCCTCTCCCTTACCCAACATGCTGTATCCCTCTGAACCAACACAGTGTTTCACCAATTGCTCTGTGTACCAAGTTCTATTGATTCATATCACATGGTACCACGACGCTATGGAGAGTCTCAAAGGTTGTCGCGACACACAGAACCACAGAGTCACCGATCCCAGTGGTGGTTCTTACAAATGTAATCTATTCAGCACAATGCAAATTCTCTCTCTCTCACTCACTCACTCACTCACTCACTCTGAAAATAAGAATTCTCCGATTGTCATCCTTGGAGCTGAAATAGGTATTGACTGTGTGTGTCCCGAGAAACCTATAGTTTTGGTGAATTTTCCTGCCATAAGGAGGTGTGAGGCATATTTTGAACCTACGCAAGTGTAAGTGGCCCCAGTGTAGGCCTTCATTGGTGGGTCTCCCCCTGTGAATTCTCTGGGCACCCCTAGTATCCCTGTCCCATAAAAGGACCTGGCTGGGAGCTACCTCCTTGTTCTTGCCTTCCCTGATAGCTGTTACCTTGTCCTTGCTCTTGCCTTCCCTGATAGCTGTTACCCTGTCCTTGCTGGGGTGGGAAAGGGTTAATCGAACAATTTCTCTTAGTATGTCCTTCCTGGTTACACCCATAACATATTAAAGGACCTCTGCGTTGTCCTTTAGATCCTTGTTGTTGATTGTTTCTAAACTGACTTTGGGGCCCCTCATTCTGATTCTGTCTATTTATATTTGTGGGGTTCCCACAATTATGGATGTGAACATGTGTAACGGGTGGATTAGGTGACTGTTGGCTCTGAGGCTGTTCTATTGGGGGAGAGAATGCCTGCTGTCCATTGATTAGAATAGGATAATTTCCTGATGACGTGTCGGGTGCTCTTCTTTCTCTATGTGATCTCCTTGGTTTCCCCTGTGTTTCGAGTGCCAGGGGGTCTTGTAATGCTGTACTACAGCAAGGCTCCTCTGGCCCTTGATCCGCACGGGAACTCTCTCCCTGTTTCTTGTTCTGACTTTTTAATTTCCTCCTAGCTTTCCTATTCATGGGCTTCACCAAAACCTCTTCTTCCACATGCCCATCATCACTATCCTCATCTTCGCCCTCACTTTCACTAGATCTAGTTTCAGCATCATCACACCCTCCTCTTGCCTTTCTAATCCCCTCATAACAGTCCATGTGTATGGGTGCGCCCCTCCTTCCCTGTGTGTTACATTGCTTATCCTCCTCATCTAGTGTAACCTCCCCTTCCATCGCTACCATGCCTTTTAACAATGGATACATTTTTTGACGGCTTGTACGGTGGTGGCTCAGCCTTTAGAGGCAATGGTTGAACCTTTTTGTTCTTAGCTATTATTTCTCCCGCCACTCTCTGTAATGTTCGACATCTCTCTCCTTCCTCTAGGAACAAAGCTAGTACAAACTTTTCCCTGTCCCTCTTTGCCAAGACCGTTTTACCACTTCTGTTATCTATGTAATTCCTTATCACTACCTCCATGTCCCTATACATTATTGGATCAAAATTCCCTCCCATGGGCCATATAGTGCCTGATCCTTCTGTCCTTTCTTCCCATTTCTCAGAGATCCTTTTCATCTCACCTTTGAGCAATAGACGGTCTCTACTCAAAATCTCCGCAGCCGTCGGTACTATATTCATATTCTCTCTAGGTGTATAAACACTAGTTTTACTACAATTTATTTGAGTTTATTCAACTCGTTAGACAAATTATTTTATTATCTTTAAAACTACAAATGTGCACTTCCCCCGTGAGTTGCTCTCTCTCTCTCTCTCTCCCTCTCTATCGATTGGGATCTGCGTCCCAGCTGTTTTTAGATGTACTCTGCTCCTAGGCCCCCACCCTTTCTGGCCACAGGCTAAGAGAACACACCCCTAGATAAAGTTTCGCCCACTTGTTCCAGACAAGTTATTTATTTCTCTGACTGTCTTACTGACAGGATAAACTAAAAACAAAACGGATTGTAAAAGCCTCCGAGGCAACTTAATCCTACACAACTTAAATACAGAAGGAAACAGTTTGCACGACGTTCAATAGTGTATCGAAAAAAAAAAAACGGCCGAATTTGTTTGCACAAGATATTGACTGGAACCAGTCACTCACTCGTCTTTAAATACAAAATAAAAGATTGGCCGAACGCTGAAGTTGACTTTTTTTTTTTTGCTTAAAACATGAACGGTCGAGTACTCCAGCTCTGAGCTACTCAACCTGAAAAACAAGAACCCTATTTCCTCAAAGTGCCAAGATTAGAATTAAAATTCACTCAATCGATCCGATGATCAGAAAATTTGTTCAATCGGCCCAAAATAAGATAAAATTCACTCAGTTGATCCAAGATCAGAAAACTGTTCAATCGGCCCAAAATAAAAAGAGAGAGAATTCAAAAAAATCGATCCAAGATCAGAAGACTGTTCAATCGGCCCAAAAGAAGAGAGAAAATTCACTCAACATTGATCCAAGATCAGAAATTGTTCAACCGGCCCAAAATAAAAGAAAAACTCACTCAATCGATCCAAGATCAGTAGACTGTTCAATCGGCCCAAACCAAGAGAAAATTCACTAGTCAGCAATTTAAGGAAACTCTTCTCAAAATAAAAACGAATTTATCCACAGTAATGAATTCTAACTAATAACTCATAACTCCAGATGGGAAGATATTGACTGGAACTCACTCAACTCGTCAATAAATGCAAAATAAAAGACTGGAACTCACTCAACTCGTCTTTTAAATGCATAATAAAATAATAACTCCAGATGGGATTTCAAAAAGTCCAACAGGTAGGCCTACGCAATCATGCGACCCGTGGACCTGCGCTGCTATACCTACTGGAACTTTGACACTAATTCGTTCCCCTAGAACACAGCCACAGGACTTTATAGTAGAATTCTAACAATTTTGTATCAATTTAGAACCACAAACCGCTTGTTAGTTAACCATACTAACAGAGCGTCTATGGCTGTGCGCGCGCACACTCTATCTCTCGCCGGAGCTCCCCAATCTCTCTTCAATGATTAATTTGTTTCGTTGGACTGAAGAGACGCTTTACCTGCAGCAGAGCTTCCAGACGGGACAGGAACTGACCAAACAACCGTATTAATTTGTGGCAAGACAACTTACCAATAAATTGACGAGCTCTAGGGTTGTGTGATCCGCTCGTGCCCCGTCCGTCAGTCCAGCAGCCGGGCTGTCTCTGTTCCTCAGTTCTGGTCGTGACGCCAAATGTTGTAGCATTAATAATAACAACTTATCTAATTCACTTCAACTAGCTATAAGCAAGAGAAATCGGGGAGTCCAGGTCGAGTATAGATGGAGAGTTTATTGCCACCCGCAAACGAGAGACAACAAAGCTGAATGGTATCCTCGAATACACACTACTGAATGAATCCCGGACAGCTCCTTATATCCCCGATTCTTACACCATACAAAGTTGGACTTTCATCAAATATAGAATTTCCCATCAGTGTCATACTGTGTGGATGTCAGCATTCTCTTATGTCTTCTGAGTCCCAATGTGACCTTAGAACATATATTATCCTTATACAAACAGAGATGATGCACACGTGTGAATGTAAGCATTGTCTTCAGAGAGTACATCAAAATGGGAGTAGACTGGACTCTCTGACTGATGTGCCACATGGCCCATCAGGTGAGAATGTCCTGGACCCACTCACTGGTGTCACACGGCACACAACATCTAGGTTAAAGGTGATCAGCTCTTCTCCACCATTAAAGTATATATATGATATGTAGGCCTAATAATAATCATAGTTTAACATAGAATGTAAGGTTAATTTCTACCACAGCTCCAAAGCCGTTGATGCTCCATCAGCAGTGGTGGTCCTCACATCTTCCTCCAGCTCCTTAGCCAGTGCATCTTTCCCCCGCTTGGCAGAGTCTGCACTGGTGAAAAATCTGAAAAAATAAAGCATGTTGGGTTCAGTTATAAATTCAACAAACTACTACTACTTCTTGAAATGAAAAAAAAAAGCAGCTATCCTTACTTTAAATATGTTATTACTGTATGTAACATCTATAATGTCTGTATAATATTTAATATTTATATGTTCTAGTAAAGTCAAATAATCTTTCTCACAGAGTGAAATAATTTACAAAAAGTTTACAGTCTCACCTGTCCTTGTATCTTGGGTCCAGCAGTTTGGAAAGTACAAACAGAGGTTTGTCTTCCACGGTGCTAAAGCGCTTGTCAACAGCTTCTAAGAGCGTCCTTTTCATGGTTTTAATCCCAGAGTCAGCCTCGGTTTCCATGGAGAGGACACGTTTCAGAACGGTGACACTTGGGATAACATCAGCAGTGGAGGATGTGGCTGAGCTCACCTTCCTTGTTAACTCCTCAAACGGTTCTAGACAGTTCATTGTTTTTTCAAGCAAGGCCCACTGGTTTGCCGTGAGTGTTGAGGGCAGGTCATGGTCAGCAGTATAAGCAGACAGTGCTCGTTTCTGTTCCACCAGACTCGCGATCATAAAGTAGGTGCTATTCCACCTGGTTTTGACGTCCTGCTGCAGGCGTTTTGCTTGAAGATTCATCTCAAGCTGGATATCTTGCAGCCGTGAATAAGCAAGCGGGGAATGTTTAAAGTGTCCAACAATCTGTCTCCCACTTGCAACGGCATCACTCACAGCGCGCTGTGATAGCAGTCCCTCGATGACAACGAGATGCAGTGTATGTGCAACGCAGCCTAAACTACGCACCTTCATGTTGTCCATCGCCTTTCGCATGTTGCTTGCGTTGTCCCTCAGAATGACATGGACTTTATCTAAAGGAATTTGCCACTTGTCAAGCATTTCTTTTAGGGTAGTAACGGAGATTAACTGAGATTTAAAACACTTAGACTAATTCAAGAGAGAGAGTGCAAAAGAAATCGAGGGGTCCGGAGCAAGAATTGACAAAAGACTTTATCGTGCAGAAAAACAACAACGATAACAGCCTGAGTAGGTTTGCAAAGTCACTGGCTGGACTTCGGTCCCAGCCCTCCTTTATACACATACAGGAACTTCTTTAATACAATGGAGGTTCCCTTTGTCCCTAATGAGGTTTTCCGCCTTGTCTCTTCGTCTCAGCATGTTATCAACCGTGCCCCGGTCTGAGGTACGCAGGGATTAGGCTTGTCAGTCAAAATGACCCACGCCTGAAAGGTGGAGGTCAACATGACTTGACCCCGCAGTTCCCAGGGCATTTCTACGTACCTACCATCTGGTGTGAACCCAGACTCAGGCGTCATGTGCTTTTCCACTATTTAAAATATTAAGCCTATTAATAATCATGGTTTACTATAGAATATACTCACTAATTTCTACCACAGTAGCTGCAATCGCGTCACTGGTGTGCGAACCGCGAAAGTTCTTTGCATTTAGCATTGCACTGTGTGGCACGAAACTCTCATCCAGCCAGTGTGCAGTTAAACTCAAAAGTGACACGGGGGAAACGTCAGAGCTCCAGATATCTGTCGTGAAACTCAGAGCTTTGACGTCTTTTACCATCTCCAATATGTGTTTGCACACTTTACCATGCAGTTCAGGTAGAGCCGTCTCGGACAAATATTTTCGGCTTACCATGTTATACCGTGGCTCCAGGTGGCTAATTAGCCGTCGAAATCCTTGGTCTCCAACAACCGACAGCGGTTGCCCATCCATAACAATGAAGTTTAAAATGCTATCTGTGATTCTGGATGCCTGCACACTATTCATGGGAAACTTTTCTCCTCTTTCCTTCATTTCCTTTAAGGTTAGCTGCTTCATGCCGCCTCTTTTTTGACTATTCTGTTCCACGAACTCAGAGTGCTCTTTCACGTGAAATTTTTGGAGGTGCTTTATAAGGTTTGTGGTATTAAAGCTAGAAGGTTTAGTACCACCCCTCGGGACATTTACTTTGCATATGTTGCATGTAGCCGTGGAGCTTGCTGGCTTAGGTAAAGTGAAATAGCTCCAGATAGCAGATCCTTTTGCTCGCTCCATTTTGCAATCACTGTAGGCTCCGCACGGCGTGTTGCTTGTTTATGACGTCACTCACAGCGCACAGCATAGAAACTGAATAGATCAGCCAATAGATAGATAGATACACTTTTATTAATCCCGTGAGAACATTTGTGGGAAATTCAATTATCAAAGCAGCAAGGTAGTAGGAATAGGATTCAAGTATGTACATAAACGTAAAAAAAAATATATATATATATATTTTTTTTTAAATATGGATCGGCCCATTTGTCACCGATACCCGATCTAGAAATGTCTTCAATATCGGTACCGATACCGATACAAATATCGGATCGGTGCATCCCTACTGCTGGAAGGGGGTAAAGAAAAATAAATAAATGAACCCAAATTCAGGTTATTGTGTTAAAATCTTGACGTCATGAAAGGTTTGATGTGAGCTTCAGTTGGTATATTGGTATATTTGGTATATTTCTTTGCTCTTTTTAGGTTCCATGAACATTCTTTCCAATTCAATATAATATCTAAATTCTGATCCTGTAGAAAACCAGATGGTCACATATGGGGACTAAAACAATTGACATTCCGTCCGATGGGAGACCCTCGCCCCTCCTCCCCCGCATCATCAGGCTATTGTCATGGAAACAGCAGCATGCGAAAGCGGAGACTTCGGATGGGCACGCACAAGGCTGGTTGAGTTCATATATATATATATATACACATCTGGGTCCGTCCGCACAGTTAAATGTCCTGTGTTCAGATTCCAAGCGTCTTCAGTAGTTTAGTATAAGAACAAGGTTTACTCCTTAAGGATGATCATTTAGAGACACCGACATAACTAATGTGAACTATTAGTTTGAGAATTCAGACTGCTTACTGGGCGCCACTGAATACGTTTTCCACTAGGGGTGGGGGAAAAAAAATCGATTTTCCGATTTTAATCGATTCTCTCTAGAACGATTCGTTCTCGATTCAGAAAGGTTCATAATCTGAATTTAAAAAATGAATTTAGTTCGCCTGCTGCAACATTCTGTTCGCCCGCTGCAGAACGCAACAGAAAACTCTCCTCTCTGCTCCGCTATACACGCATGCGCACCAAGCGCACTAAACGCACATGTTGAATGTTTATAAACAAAGTTTAAGCGGCACCAAAATGTCTGCCATGGAAAGCCCTAGACCGTCCTGCACCGGCTTCTTTGAAAACTGCCGTATGGCAGCATTTTGGATTCTATGAGAATAATGGCAAGTTGGACAAGACCTACACAATATGTAAGGTCTGTAGAAGTCAGATTAAATACTTCGGAAATACCACCAACCTGTACAATCACATTTCGCGACACCACCCAGAGTTGGGAGGTAAAAAGGGACCCGTTCCTGATGGCAGACCCAGCAGCCAGATGACTATAGAACAGGCACTGGGACAGCTGCCACCGAATTCGGAGAGGGCACAACGGATAACTAAATCCATTGCAAAGTTTATTGCAGTGGATTTAAGGCCGTATTCAGTGGTGGAGAACATGGGTTTTCGGGAAATGGTTAAAACACTGGAGCCTAGATACAAAATACCTTCTCGGCGATTCTTTACTGACACAGCAGTACCCACGCTGTACAGTGAAACCAAATCCAGAGTTTTGGACACTTTGGTGGAAGCGGGCAGGGTAGCTTTAACTTGCGACGCATGGACATCAATTGCCACGGTGTCCTACGTTACCATTACTGCGCATTTCGTAGACAAAGATTGGCAGCTCGTGTCACTGGTGCTCCAAACAAGAGCAATGCATGAGAGTCACTCTGGCGCAAACGTGGCTGAATTGTTAAAGAGGGTAGCAGATGAATGGCATCTCAATGACAAAGATTTAGTTTTAGTGACAGACAATGCCGCTAATATGGTTGTTGCAGCCCAACTTGGTGGGCTTCTGCACGTGAGGTGTTACGCCCACACCTTAAACCTGGCTTGTCAGCGAGCGCTCAAGCTGCCGTCTGTGTCCAGGCTCCTGGCCAGGATTAGGAGAATTGTTTCGTTTTTCCACCGGAGCACCGTCGGCGCATACGAGTTAGGAGAAAAGCAGAAGCTGCTGGGTCTGCCATGCCACAAACTCAAAACAGACGTCAGCACCAGATGGAACAGTGCCTTTGAAATGGTGGATCGCTTTTTGGAACAGCAGCCTGCTATCTGCGCCACTTTACTCTCTCCCCAGGTGAGGAAAGGACACTCACAATCTGATCTCTGCACTCTCAATGAGACCGATGTCGCCAATGCAGAGCATTTAGTTAAGGCCCTCAAGCCAATGAAGGATGCTACTACGCTTATATCAGAGGAGAGTAGCCCCACTGTGTGTTTGATTGCCCCACTGCAAGCTCAACTCTGCCAGGAAACGACGGGCAACATTGCAGAGTCATCAATTACCCGCGATATAAAGAAGGCGATCAATGAGGACCTCAGCAAAAGGTACACGTCTGACCTAGAGAGAAGAACACTTCGTTCAGCTTCTGCTCTGGACCCGAGATTCAAGGGACTGCCTTTCCTTTCTGTAGATGATGTAGCGGAAACATTTGGAAGAGTTGTTGCTGAAGCTGCATCACTTGAGGTAAATTTCATTTTATTGTATAGCATTATTGTAAGCTTTTAGGCTGGCCTACTTAATGCATAATACGGGCTCATGTATTGTCCGGAGGTCATTATCCAAAAATAAGTCCCGACGGGGCGAACAGCACCCCGACGCGCAGCATACGACGGACAATACATTATCCCGAACATTATAGCCTACGGTTACTTGCCAAAACGATAAAAGACATTCCTCCAAAATACCTAATTTTAATGATTTAGTTGCCGTTTTGTGATTTCCGCTAAGAAATAAATAGTTCTTCAAGCAAATAGAACTTTTAAGTTCCAGGCGTTGCGAAGAAAGCCATTACTTGCTGACTTCAAATTACAATGAGTCTGTTACGTTAAATGACCGTACCACTTTCGGAATTATATGAAATATGTGAATTAGAGGCACAAAACACAATATTGAATAGATATTGAACAGTAACCTAATACCTAATTTATGGTTTGACTTGTTTTATTTCGTTTTTTATTTTATTTTATTTTATTTATTTCTTATATGGTTAGGATTGGAGATATTTACATTATATGGCAATGTAAAATGAGGCTACTGTGGTGATCTGTTCTTATTGTGTTCACCTACAGCAACAGGTAAGAGTGGAAGAACATGAAGTCACAGAGGGCACCCAACCTACAGAGGAGCAGAACCAAAGCTCCCCCTGCCAAGAGAAGAGCACCATCCTCTTTGTTGGAGAATCTGCTGGGTTGCACCTTCTCAAGTGCAACTCAGCCCATCTCTGCCTATGCTCAAGCTGAGGAGGAGGTTAACAAGTTCCGTGGTGCTCCACCAGTTCCTCTCTCTGAGGACCCTCTCAGCTGGTGGAGGAAAAATGAGATTATGTATCCCCTGCTCTCCAAGTTGGGCAAGCGATACTTTTGTATTCCGGCCACCAGTGTCTCTGCAGAAAGAGTGTTCTCTACTGCAGGAGATATTGTGACTGCCCAGCGGAGCACACTCACACCAGAGCATGTAGACCAGCTCCTGTTTTTACACAAGAACTTGCATATGCCATGAGCTTGTTTTCTTTGTCAGATCACAACACTTCATTACTTAGATATGTTAACACATTTCACCCCCTTTTCTCTGGCAACTTTTGTTTTGTGTACTAAAGATGCAGAGACACTGCCTCGTTTCTGTGCTTTGAGAACTATGTATATATGTTATTTTGTTGGTCCAAGTTGTGTTTTGCTATTTATACAGTGTGAGATGCAGTTAGCTCTACGTTAGCCTAATGATTGGGTAGGAATATTGCCTTCAATTTAATGTTAGTCACATGAATATGAGAACTTGCATATTCCATGAGCATCCACCAGTTATTAACTGGAAATGAAGCACCTTTAAAATGCAAGCGCCATAAAGTAGCATATTATTGTGTAGCATTATTTTCTTTCTCAGGGAAATGCTGCTTATTATCAAAAATAAAAGTGGCATTTTGTGTTTGAAGTCTTATTCTTATCATTGACTAAGAGCAGCTTTTTCTTTAATAATTTAAAAGAAAAATTAATGTATTTACATTTTAACTAGGCTACTTCCATATTGTGTTGAAATGCAAGCTGCATTGGTTATTGTGTTGTCGATAGAAATTCATATTTCTGACAAAGATATTTTTTCTTTTATAAAAAGGTAATTCATCTATTGATTTTTTTGAGCAATGCAATAATCGATGCAGCTTGCATTTCAACATAAAATGGATGTGTTAAAAATAATAATAATAATAAAAAAATTATATATATATTTTTTTATTACATAATCGATTTAAAATCGATAATCGATAATCGATTTTAAATCGAATCGTTGACCTCTGAATCGATTTCGAATCGAATCGTGAGGTGCCAAGAGATTCCCACCCCTATTTTCCACTATGGAGTTCCCCATCGACAGCCTGTTTCATCAAGCGATGAAGATGACTCTCCTGATGGGATTATTGGCGGTGAATACCAGAGCCATCGAGACGGGTAAGAGGATGCGACTTTAGATCAGCACGTCTAACTAGTTTCATTGCCGGCATTCCACTTCACTTCAATCACGTTAACATACTTTATTACCAGGTTTCTGGTTACTGTAATAGCGTACTCTAATAATAACCTTTCTCTTCTCCTTCCTCCCTCTCCTCCTCTTCAGCGTTTAAGATCTTAGATTGGGTCCAAACTTTCCATTATGTGATTAATTACAACCAGCTGGCGATACTCTTGGCTCCTAGCCTACTCTGGACTTCTTATAACAGATCATTATACAACCAAATATTAGATTTAAAGAAAATACTTGATATAGGTCTTAGCTAACTTTTAATATTGGTGTAATTAGCCAACATTTTTTTTATATACAGACTATGCTAAGCATTACATTTTAAATAAACTAGGATAGAACTAGGATACTAGTGGTATTTCTTCTTGTCTTCATTTTCAGTATAGCTTATTCATTCTACTTACATGATATTCCATAATTTGTGTGTCAGTGAAGCTGAAAGCACACCATAGTAAAGTTGGAGCCTTCATCTAATGCGGGTATCAATACTACATTGAGAGCAGGATAACACAAAGCCGGCAGCAGCTCGCCTTTAGGAAAAGGATTTGAGAAGGTGTTCACTAAGTGTGTATACCATCTGCCCCTCAACCACCCTGCTCCCAAGGATTGGCTCTGAGTTGGACCCTACATGATAGCATCTTAAAAGTGCTGAATTATAAGTGTGAAGAAGAAGAAGCTTTACTGGGCACTCTGTGTCCATGCGGGATTCCCCCCCCCCCCCCCCCCCCAAACACACACAACCTGTATGGTATGAACTAGCGGGGCAACAATGGGGGCTCACGGCCTTCTTGGGACATTCCGGGATGTCACAGCAGAGCGACTTAGTGGTCTTCCATGGCAACAGAGCAAACAAACCCTGAGGCGGCAGTAAATCCAGACGTTACTTGGCCTGCATCCCAGCCATGGGGGCGTGTGGTCAGGGGGCGGGGTCTGGGACCGCCTGAAAAGGATCTGTCTCCCCCATCTGCTCTCTGCTCATACCCACTTGAACTTGCAGTGTGAGATGAGCAGCCTCATGATGTAAAGTTACTAAATATACAAATAATGAGTAGCCTCCACATTACGCCTTTCCTACATTCTGTATTCAAGGAGAGTAAAGTAGTAGCAAGTAACAATATCATCCATCAAATCAAAAGCAAAAAAACGTTATTCCCACAGTTAGATAGATAGATAGATAAATACTTTAATAATCCCAGAGGGAAATTATTTTTGTCACGAACTCCAGATATACATACACAAATAAATAAATATTAAGAATAAAATATAACATATATCTATCCATATCCATATATATACATACACACACACACATATATATATATATATATATATATATATATATATATATATATATATATATATATACATATACATATATATATATATATATATATATATATACATATACATACAACATAAATACACATACATGCACAAAAGATAAAAGATACAACCTAAGAAAAACAAAAATATACAAATAATTTTTTTTTTTAAGGACAATATAAATATATATACAACACCATATATACACATACATATATATATACATATACATATATATACATACATACATACATATATACACATATATACATACGTACATACATATACACATACATATACACATATATATACATATATATATACATACATACATACATACATACATACATACATACATACATACATGCATACATACACAAAAGACAGCACTGTACAAAAAGAATTGTACAGTATTGTGCAAAAGGTGCAAGAATTATAGTCCTTGTTTGAGGTCAGAGATTACAGAGAGGGACGGTGTCTGACATTCTAAGGGAGGCGTTGTAAATTTTTATGGCCACAGGCAGGAAAGATTTCCTGTGGCGCTCTGTGGTGCATCTGGGTGAGAGGAATCTCCTGCTGAAGGTGCTCCTCTGCAGGGCCAGTGTGTCATAGAGAGGGTGTGAGACATTGTCCAATATGGACTGAAACCTGGACAGCATCCTCCTCTCTGCCACGGTCGTCAGGGTGTCCAGTTCCTCCCCCACAACATCACCGGCCCTCCTAATCAGTCTTTCAAGTCTGTTGGTGTCTGCAACCCTCATCCCACAGCCCCAGCATGTGACAGCGAAGAAGATTGCACTGGCTACAATAGTCATCATCATCGTCTTTTGTTCAGCAGGCCATGTACATTCAGATGAAGGAGAACCCATGTCATTTGTCTTTTATGTTTTACAAAAATAAGAGACCAAAAGCTCATCCTTTTGTCAACCACATCCTTAACTTCAAATAAACGATGCATTGTGATGAAGGATTATTCAGACACATATTTGTTCTCTTGTTTCTCGACAGTGAACATGGTGGACTTCTGCGGTCAGACTATCAAGGGGGACGGCATGGTGGTGAACTCGCATAAGGACTATAAGAAGTACTACTTTGTGACCATGGGCACCGACTGCCACCTCACCATGCAGGCCGCCTCCCCCCGGGACAGGATCCAGTTCCACTTCGGCTTCTTCCTGGTGTACAGTTTGTGGCCCCGCTCAGTCCCGCCCCGCCCTCCCCCCGGGGGTCTGCCCCCCTAGACAGCCCCCGCCCAGACCCCGGGCCTGGCCAGGGGCCCGAGGACCCCTGCCACGCTGGCTCCTACCTCCAGTTCTACGACGACAGGGAGAGGAGCTCCCCGCCAGTGGGCCCCCCGCTGTGTGGGAAGAGCCCCCCACGGCCGGTGCTCTCCACGGGGAACTACCTGACGCTGAGGCTGGTGACCCGGGGGACCCAGCCCCGCGTGGACTTCGTGGGGGACTTCACCTCCTTCAGGCTGGGTGAGGCTCAGTGTTTCATAGAGAAAGAGCTTTGAGATATTCTTTTCCTTTATCTTATTTGACTTTATCTTCCTTGGCACCAAAATGTATGTTTTCCATACCAATAAAGCCCTTTGAATCCTGAGTCTTGAATATAAAGGAATTCAACACGTTTTAGAAAGGAAAGACCTGTCTGCATATTTTGTTATTGTTCTCACATGTGAAATATCACAACTCTGTACATAATAGGGCTCTATAGAGATACTGTCCGTGTTCTTGAAATGGGCCCTAAAAGCTCTCAGATGCATCTTTGTCAAAGCTGCATGAAAGATGAAAGATTTGCATCCTCCTCTTTATTCTAATCTTCAGGGTTCAACTACCGTATTGGTCCGAATATAAGACAGCCTTTTTCCCCCTCGAAATAGGTCCGAAAAAGTCGGGTCGGCTTATATTCGGGGTATAGTATTCAGAGCGCAGTTTCTCTTCTTCGCCTCTCCCTTTAAATGTCAATGCACATTCGCGGCCGCAGGTGGCGCCAGAAATTGGTTCCGGGAAGAAATAGTCCAGCGTCCTTAACAACCAGACCGTTACCGGTGTTTAAAGACAGGCTGACCATTTAGAGACAAGTGGCTCAAAAGTGGGTCAGGTCAATCAACAACAGCGGAGGAGCCAATTTTAAAATAATGGTCGTCAATAAGGCAGAATCAAGTAACAACTGCCAAGCTGCCAAGAAGTTTGGGGTCACAGAGTGTAACGTAAGAAGATGGCGAGCACCAAAACAACGTCTCAAAGATGACAACAGTCAGCGCAAATCCTACCGTCACTGGTCCTCAAAGTGGTCGTTTCAGTGAGGTTGACCGGAGAGTTTTTGAATACGTCAGAGAAAACGCTCTTTGGGAGGAACCGGTGGAAACGGAGCAGCTGGGGAGCGATGACAGCGAGAGCGAACACAGCGGGGCAGAGGACGTGTGTGAGGGATAGAGAGACATTGGAGGCGAAGTTTGGCGAATTTTAGTTACGTTTAGTTAAATATGTGGCCTGTATTTTCTCTGTTATTTAAAAAATGTCACAATGTTGCTTGATTATTGCTTGACATTAATTTTGAATCATACTGTACATATTTTGCCTTGAAAGTGCCGTGGCCTTTACTGGCATTATCATTATTGTCATTAATATCACCATCACCAATATCACCTTCTCTGGCAAAAACGTCCCCCTTTCCACATCCGTCACCAACCTCGGTGTTAAAATGGACCCACAACTTAATTTTGACACCCACATCAAACACCTCTGTAAGACAGCTTTATACCACCTCAGGAACATCGCCAAACTCCACCAATCACTCACCCTGGCTGATGCAGAGAAGCTCGTCCATGCCTTTGTCTCCTCCAGGTTGGACTACTGCAATGCACTCCTCATTGGGATCCCTGGCAAGAGCATCCAGAGGCTCCAATACATTCAAAACAGTGCTGCCAGGGTCCTGATGAGGGTGCGCAAGCATGACCACATCACCCCCATCCTGAAATCACTGCACTGGCTCCCTGTCTCACTCAGAATTGAGTACAAGGTCTCCCTCCTCACCCACCAGTGCCTTCACGGACTTGCCCCCCTCTACCTTCAGGAACTCCTCACCCCCCCGACAAACTCACGTACACTCCGTTCAGGATCCACTCACACCCTCCAAACCCGACATACGAAGCTGTGCACCATGGGTGATCGGGCCTTTTCTGCTGCTGCCCCTAGACTATGGAACGCCCTCCCTGACCACCTGAGGGCTCCACAGACTACAGCTCTTTTTAAACTGAACCTCAAAACCCATCTCTTTAAAAGAGCATTCAGCTAAACTTTCTTTGAGGTTCCCCCTTTTTTAATAGTTTTTTGGCATTTTCTTCTCTGAAGCACTTTGAGATTCTTGAATATAAAGTGCAGTATAAATAAAATTTATTATTATTATTATTATTAATATAACAAGTGTTTAATTCACTGTGTTTTTAATATTGTTATTTTAAAATAAAATGAAGTTCTTTGTTCTGCAAATCTGGACTGCAAATCTTTTTTTCTAAATGTTTGTGTTGAAAAACGGGGGGTCGTCTTATAATCAGGGTCGTCTTATATTCGGACCAATACGATAATCCGAATGCAATGGGGAGCCGTACTTTACCTGTCGCAATGGCAAGTGTATTCCTCTGAGTCTGGTGTGTGATGACAAAGGAATCGACAACTGTGGGGATGGAAGCGACCTGGAAGAGAACCTGACTTCTGGATGCAAAGGTCAGCCAGCTATCTGTAAAGGGCAGTGGAGTGATGATATTATGCTAACATGAATCATTCTCCAAAACACCACACAACATAATAGTTCCAATATAAACGGAATATTGGAGCATAATTTAAGATAACTTTTTCTTCCACGTAAACTTAAACAGAATCTTCTGAATTTCCTTTTCCTAGGTCAGTTGGTAGCTCACACATCGCCGCCCACCATTGCAACTGGAGCGTCTGTCCTGACAGCGCCGGCCTCCACGGGTATGAACTGTGGCGCGCCGGACAGTGCGCACAACCTGGAGTCAGCCACCGGTGAGGGCGCCGCTGCCACCACAAACGCCCACCTCACCCTCACACGTTAACATCTAATCGGATGTGACTTACAAATGGTGGGAGGACACTAATGTGATTTGAAAAAGGTATCAAATCAACACTGTAGAAATACATTCATAAATAATTCCTTCTGAAGCTTTATCCACATGTGTTTCGGATCAGCAGAATGTCTCTTGAACGATACGGGGAGCAAGACATGATGCAACCCTTGCAGCTTGTGGTTTCCGGGCTCTGTACTCTTCTGTCTTTACCCTCATCAGGGTGAGCTGTTCAGTAAAACCAGGAGAGGTGAGCAGGATGAAGTGACCCATCCTTCATGTCTCTCCCCCCCACCCCCCCTGTAGCCTCCACGGTCCACGTGTCCCTGCTGGCTCTGTACGTGGCGCTGGGCGTGCTGGCCGCTGCCCTGCTGCTGTGCTGGTGCTGCTGGTCCCCGGCCTGGTTCCTCTGGCGCTTCAGCATCTGCCGCCATCTGCCCTGCTGCAACACCACCTGCTCCGCCTGCCAGCTCTGCCTGCGGGGCTGCCGCCACCATGGAGAGAACCGGCCCATCAAGGTCACCCCCCACAACCCCGTCAGCGGAACACTGCTGAGGCCCGTAGCCCCAGACGCTAACGCTAGCAGCACTACTGTGGCCTTATGAGCCGCGTGATTGGCTGTATCTATGTATCCAAAATGGTGGACATGCCCATAATGTAAAAAGCGTGAAAAAGTTTAGAAGTGTAACAATATACTAGGCTTTTGTTTATTTGGTGTATTGTCTGTTTGAGGGGAGGAGATGAGGAGGCAGGAGTTAGTTTCTTCATTTAGTGTGGATGTGCACTTTTTTTCTTTGAAAATGATCCTAAAATAAAACATGTTTTGTATAATGATATGACAGTTGAGGTGATGCAGGGTACATTATACTTTGAAACAAATAGTATTTTTATTATTATTACTCAGAAAGGTACTTTCTGTATCTTTTGTTGTACATTGTCGGTTAATAAGCAGTATCTCAATGTTGATCTCTCTCTCTAGGTCGTCTTCAGACGAGCCCTCCATCGTTGCTTCCAGTCATCCCGATTCTCCATACATCTGGCCAGTTCATTGGTACTTTGCACTCCTGCATCCTTCTTGAGTACATCCATGTATGTTAGTGTAGGACGTCCTGGTGTCTTTGGCAATGTCCCGCCAGTCTCATTCTCCTGGCAGCTACTTTCTCACTCACCCATGGTATTCCTTCATACAGGATCCTGTTGGTAACATGTGTACTCTTGCTGATGTTAAGTACTGCACGCAGCATTCTGGTTTAGCACCCGTCTAAAGACTTCTGCAAGGTTGGCTTCAGGGACCAGCATTCGCTGCCGTAGAGGAGAACAGACTCTACCGTTGAATAGAAGAAGCTGAGTTTGATTTGACGGGGGAGGTTGGAGTTCCATACACAGGTCATTCCGTTCAGGGCCCTCCATGCGAGTGCCTTCCTCACCTTTAGGTCCTTCTCTGTTGAGTTGACCCATGAGCCCAGATACTTGAAGTCCTCGACTTCCTTCAGCACAGTGCCACCAGTTGTTGTCAGCGGTTGATGCTCCGGTGAGATGTTGTAGGTGATGACCTCTATTTTCTTGGCGTTTAACCTAAGGCCAACCGTGGCGCACTCCAGCTCCACTCTGTTCAGGAGTTCCTGTGCTTGCTCCACGTTGTTGGAGAGCAGGCTGATGTCATCCGCGTAGTCCAGGTCTGTCAGGACAACTGCAGGGTGTCGCTTTGACCTCCTTGGGGATAGGGTGAAGCCGAGGCCCTGCTCCGGCCCACTAATGGCTTTTCTGAGCGCGTAATCCAGGACTATGATGAAGAAGAAGGGGGCTAGTGTGTCCCCTTGCATTACTCCAGCCAGGATATCAAACTCCTCAGTGTTGCCATCTGGGGTAACCACCTTGGACCTTGTTCCTGCGTACATGGTCTCAATAGCCCGGAGTAGTGTCGTGGCAATTTCTCTATCAGACATGCATACTTCTGGCCATAGGCGTCGATTACGGGGGACGGGACGGGGGGGACATGTCCCCCCCACTATTTGAAATACGAATTTTGTCCCCACCAGTTTTAAAAATGTGCAAACCAATTGCGACTGAAAAAATCCCCACACACTAAACCGAAATCGTCGAGTCTAAAATCATGCGATAGGCGCGCTCGAAGACATCATTTATTAGATAGGCCTACCTAATAAACCGTTGGAACACACAAGACCGGAACCCATAGCAACGCCGGTAAACAAACCCAGACTCCCGAGAAGCCCAATCCCTATGAGCTCCCCGCGCTACGGCCATCCGGAGGCACACAGAGCTTTTGGCCGTGATATTATATATATGTGGCGGGGCTACGACTGAGTAATGCTGACAACGCCACCCCTAGGACAAGAGCAGGGGCACTCTATTTTACTCAAGAAACGCACGCACAGGCTTGACTTACAGGTATAAAAATATATTCTTTATTCTCATTTAATTAAAAGTTAGTCACTGTAGGTCGTCAATACAATAGGACGCCCATTAGTACATAAAACAAAAACACGGGGGGGGGGGCCCGCTAGCCGGTGGTCACAATTAGTCTACCAGCACAAAGCTCAAAGTCCACCGACTAGGGGGAAAGAAAGAAACAAAAAAGAACACATGAAGCAAACAACCAAACAAACAGAAATACAACACGCGTCCTAAAAGCAGCACCTGCACACGTATCTCATTCACCCCAATCACAAGAACAGCAGCCGACACTCGGATTGCCGGTAGCGTCTATAAACAAAAAGGAAACGAGAGACCCAGTTGCGTGATCCATACATATTCGGTTCATAGACTAACTATTTACCACGCCACAACCGGATTAATAAAACGCCTATTCAATAAAGCACAGCCAAAACATACCTTGTTCCTTCTCCCATCGGGATCGCTGAACGCAGACCCAGGCTCGTCACTTGCACAGACAGTGTCACCGTCGGCGAGCACTCAACGATCACTAGCCCAACAGAAACACAATTAAATCCCCCGTAGTGCACTGGCCAAGTAACTATCATAATTCCCCAATGAGGTAGTTAAGACATACCTTGCGCTGCGACCCACACCTCTAGACACTGCTGCTACCGGCATGAGGACCCCGTGTGCCTTACCGGCATGAGGACCCCGGGTGCCTTTACACCTGCCTGATCGCAACCGCCCACCTGTCCCACCCCTATTAGGTGACGTCAGCGGTACGGGGAAAGAGAACGTGTAGCAGGGAACATCAGCACGAGACAGAGAGAGAAGACCTAATCCCACAGGCCACAATCCACCCCCTCCAAATGAATCGGCGGCCCGAAGATGACGCCTCATGTCCGGGGGTGCTCACCCTCTATGCCTGATGGACTGTCATCCATGACACTCATTGTCTTGGGTAGACGGTGCGGATTGGAATGCTGCCCTGCTGTAGGTCTCGCTGAGCGGCGCACCGCCACTGTGGTTTCCTCCGGCATCCCAGCCGTATCTTCCATGTCAATTTCTTCTGCCACTAAGGGACAGGTGGGAGCAGGTTGGGGTTCTTAGGGTTCATGTTCCGCATCATACCAGATGAATGCATCTCGGGTCTCATCGTCATTCCCGGCAGGGTGGTCGTCCCGAGCAGGGGAGTCGATGGGGATCTCACCTTCCTGAGCGAAGCCAGGGATGCCACTTTGTCCGGGCTGTACTCCTGCGGGGACGCCACGCATCTCAGAACGATGCACCTGCCGGACAGGTCCACCTTCAGCTGCCGGGGTTACTGTGTATACCGCTCCGGTACCAGAAGGGCCACGCACGACTCTGTAGGCTACAGGATTCCAGTGGTCCTGGATTTTATTTCTCCCCGGTGGATGGCTCCGCAAATAGATAGAATCTCCTTCTTGGAAGCCAGCGTCATTCACCTGATCATTATGGTTCTGGTTCCGACGGAGGGCCAGTTCTTCTGATCTTTGCCTGACGTGTTCCTGAGTAATTTTGACGCTTTCCTGGTGCCTTTCAACCCATTCTTCAAGGGTATGGGTATCTGGGGCAGCCTCCCTGGTGCCAAGCAAAAAATCAACTGGCAATCTTGGATGACAGCCAAACATCAGAAAATATGGTGTATAACCCGTAGTCTGGTGTGGGGTAGTGTTATAGGAGAAGGTGAGCTGTGGCAGATGGTGTGGCCACCGGCGCTTCTCTGCCTGGGGTAGTGTGCGCAGCAAGTCGTGGAGTGTGCGGTTGAACCGCTCACACTGGGCGTTCCCTTGCGGATGGTATGGAGTTGTGCGGCTCTTTTGTATCCCGTACATCTGACACAGTTGCTGGATAAGGAGGCTCTCAAAGTTTCGCCCCCGGTCGGAGTGTATACGGGCTGGAGGACCAAATCTATGGAACCATTGCTCCACCAAGGCCTTGGCCACTGTGGGAGCTTTCTGATCTTTAGTAGGGATAGCCTGCGAATACTTTGTGAAGATGTCTGTAAGGATCAGGACATTCTCTCGTCCATCGCTGGCCGGCTCCAGCTGAGTGAAGTCAAGGGCCAGAATTTCATTTGGTCGAGTGGCTTGCATTGAGCTCCAATACGTACGGACTTTAGGTTGAACGGCTTTCCCCAGCACGCATCGCTGGCACCCCTGACACCACTGTTCAACATTTTTAGCCATACCAGGCCAAAAACATCGGCTTCGGAGTAGCTGGAGTGTTCGTTCTGTGCCTTGGTGTCCTTGCTCGTCGTGGACACTACGTAGGACTTCTGTTTGCAGGCAGTGGGGCAGCAATAGTTGGAGTGTCTCGGGGCCACCTCCTGGTGTGTGGATTAGGCGGTAGAGAACTCCTTCCTCGTTGATTAGACGGTCCCATTGCCTAAGCAAAACTCTGCTTCCCTGCGGTAACACTTCGCGTTCCGCTGCGCTTGGCCGTCGCCCCTCTCGGTAGTAGTTCCTCAAGGGCCTGATGACCGGGTCAGCTCCCTGGAGCACGCTGAGGTCTTGAGGTGTACGCCCAGGTAGGGCTACCACCTCCCTGCACAGGCCCTCTATGGCAGGCATTGGAACAAGACTGGTCAATGCGCCCAATGCAGGGACCTCGGTCCCAAAGGTGAAATCAAAGCTTTCCCGGATCGTCAATCAAGGAAGCAAAATAACTGGCAAAACTCAAATTCAATTATCAGTACTCCACAGCCAGGCAGTTAAAAGGAAAGCCCACCTCATTACACAGGATCCCACCCACCCCCTGCACAAGTCCTTCCAACTTCTGCCATCAGGCCGCCGGTATAGAGTACCCCTATCTAAGAAAAACATACACAAAAACTCATTCATACCCATTGCCATAAACAGCTTAAATAAACACTGAACTATGGACAAAGGAACTCTGACGCACTGTCACTTTACACTTTACACATATCCACAGCTTCTATTTAGTTATTTTTACAGTTTTTAATATTTATACTTGTTTTAAGATCTATACACACTGTATGTGCTCTCAGAGATCAATGTTGTTGTATGAATGCCTATCAGTACATTTTCATGTTTGTATGTCGAGCCACGTCAAAGATGATTTTCTGTTACGACAGGCAATAAAGTTTTCTGAATCTGAATCTGAATCTGAAGCGCTCCAAATACTGCCGAGAGAGGGCATCGGCATTCTGATTGTCCTTACCCGGTCGGTATCGGAGGGTAAAATTGAACGACGCCAGTTGAGAGGCCCACCGTTACTCCGTGGCTCCCAGCTTTGCCGTGTGCAGGTGGCTCAGTGGGTTATTGTCAGTGAGGATCGTGAAATGGTTCCCCAGCAAATATTCACGGTACTTTTCCGTTACTGCCCACTTTACTGCAAGCAGTTCAAGCTTCATGGAGCTGTAGTTTTCCATGTTTCTTTCGGCCGCCCTGAGTCCCTGACTGGCAAATGCGACAGGTCGTACCTTCCCTTGGTGTTCTTGCGAGAGGATTGCACCAAGACCCCCGTGGCTGGCATCCACCTCCAAGATGAAGGGCTTTGAAAAGTCGGCATATGCCAGAACTGGAGCAGAGGTGAGTCGCTCCTTCAAGGACAAGAACGCATGTTCACACTCTTCGTCCCAGGTCGAGGCCAGAGGAACAGGGGGTGTCTTTCCCTTCTTGCGGGGTCCATTGAGTCTCCCCACCAGATGGTGGAGTGGGGCTGCCAGCTTTGAAAAGCCTTCCACAAAGCACCTATAGTAGCTAGCAAAGCCGAGAAATGATCGTAACTCGGCTAGGTGTCCAGGGCGCCTCCACTCACTGACTACCTCTATTTTGGCAGGATCCGTGGAAACTCCTTCCCTGGAGACTACATGCCCCAAGTAGCCGACCTGATGCTGGAAGAAGCTGCATTTTGATACTTTTACTTTCAGTCCCTGCTTTTGCAGGCGGGAAAACACTTCTCCTAGCCTCTCCAGGTGCTGTTGGACGGTGGTGGAAAAGACGATAATATCATCCAGGTACAGTAGGACGGACTGGTATCTGCAATCCCCGAACATGCGTTCCATCAAGCACTGGAATGTTCCGGGTGCGTTACACAGGCCAAAGGCCATTCTATTGAACTCGAACAGGCCAAAAGGCGTACAGAAGGCAGTCTTCGGTATATCCCATTCCACCATTGGGACCTGATCATAGCCACTCGCAAGGTCCAAGGTAGAAAACCATTTCGCTCCTGAAAGGGCATCTAGAGACTCTTCTATACGAGGAAGGGGGTAAGCGTCACGGCGGGTTTTTGCATTTAGTTGGCGATAATCTACGCAAAGGCGCAAACTCCCATCCTTCTTGGTCACCAGGACTATAGGAGAAGAGTAGGGGCTGCTACTTTCTCTGATGACTTGGCTATCCAAGAGCTGTTGAATGTGCGCCTTTACGGTTTCATACTGAGAGGGTGGGATTCTTCGGTATGGTTGCCGAACCGGAGCATCATCGAGCAGGGGAATCTCGTGGCTGATTAAAGACGTACATCCTAGATCTCCATCCCCTCGGGAAAAGATGTCGCTGTACTGGGCAAAAAGAGCCCTGGCCTCAGCAGCTTGTTGCTGAGACAACCCCTGGAAGGCTGGCATCATGGGCTCGGGACCACTAGAGCACTCAGCCACCTCCTGTGTGGAAACATAGGCCTGACACTCTTCCCATGATGGATTGACTGATATTGAGGCACCGGTTTCTGTCGCGGCCGCAGCCACAACTTGTACAGTGCCAATGGGGCGCCGTGGGGACAGCCACACTTTTGTGCTCCCAACATTAACTACCGGTGCATATAGGAATCCCCTTTTTGCCGGCACCAAGGTAGGGGACAGCAGTAGACCTTCGGGCAACTGCTCTTCGTCAAAGCCCAAGGGCTCCAGCAAAAACTCTGCAGACTCGAGCTGGGGGCATGTAACTGGGACCGTGGTTAGGGCTCCTGCCTCGAGGAGCCCTTCCCATGGACTTTCACTTTGAACGGCTTCGGTGCATTTTCAATGGCCTGGATCTGTTCACAGTGTCTCAGTGCGCGTTGGGCTGCTGGCGCCGCCGACTGCACCGGAGGGGAGAGGAAGAGCTGTGGCCCATGTTGTCTAAAAAGAATCTGATAACACTCCCCAATTACATTCATTCCTAGTATCCCTGGGGGGTTGCCCCAGTACCCGTACGTCCAACTCTATGTAGCCAATATAGGGGATGTCTAATCCATTAGCGGCCTTAAGCCCGAGCCATCTACAGTCCCTCGTTTGTAGATGATGAAAATGTTTCGACCCAGTGTCAATCAAGCAGGGAACAGTTACATCTCCCATAGACAGACAATACAGGGCAGGTTTTGACTAAATTTTCCAAAGATTGAGGATGCCTTGAGCCAGACACATCCCCTCCCAGTGTATGGCTCTGCACACTGGGAGTTGCTAGTTTCCTGATCGGCTATTATGGCTATTGGGGCCTTGTGTAGGGGGGTCACCAGGGGGCCAGCGCAAGGCTGACGCATTATTGTGGTGGGAGGGAGCTACCTGGCAGTAGCGAGCTATGTGCCCTGGTTGATCACACCGTATGCAAATGGGCTGACCATTGGGTGCGCGTTTGTATCGCCCATCCCGTTGTAGTGGAGGGGCCTGCGATCTACCATTAGGGTGTCCTAACTGCCTTACAAGCGTGTCCAGCTGCGCTTGTTGTTTAAGAACCAAGTCTTTTAGTTCCACAAATTCTAATGACGAAGGGGCTGCAACACATTGTGACACGACCTGAGCTTCACTGCTTGCACCTGGGGCACGGTAACTACGGTCTCGATGAGACTGACCTTCCTGCACCCACCTTATAGCTTCCTTCCTTACATCTAAAAGAGTCAACACACTATCTCCCCGTACCAATCTCTTAAGTTCCCGCCGTAACATGGGATCACTGACATTTTCGCAAAACTGGTCTCTCAGAACAATATCAGGGTTTCTGACGGCACCTTCATTTGACTGTTTTACTTTCTCTAACATTTCCATTAAAGCATGAGAGAACTCAAACAAACTTTCATGGTCCTTTTGCTTTCTGTTAAAGAAACGCTGTTGCCAGTACACATACGATTTAGCACACCCATATACTTCCTTCAAGACTTCAATTATTAAATCAGGGTTCTCACGTGTAAATACAGGACGATACTTGATCTCATTACGGGCTTCGCCCTCCAAGTGATCGAACAAAAACAAAGCCTTATCAAAGCCAGTCATATGCGTTGCCCGAATACAACTTTGCGCTTCTTCAATCCACTCTTCGACGGACAGAGAGCCTGCAGATGCAGAGCCCGACGTTTGGAGCAGCCTGTAGCTGCTCCAAACGTCGTCGCAGCTGCTGAAGCTCCATCGTAGACCTCTCTTCCTCGTTCATCTTGCTGCCAGCTGCTGTTCTCACGTTGGCACACTCCCAGACACACACACACACACACACACACACACACACACACAGGTACTGCTTAAATAGACTAACCTAGCGACACAATGTGATCCTGCCGACAACGCCAAATGTGGAGGGGCTACGACTGAGTAATGCTGACAACGCCACCCCTAGGACAAGAGCAGGGGCACTCTATTTTACTCAAGAAACGCACGCACAGGCTTGACTTACAGGTATAAAAATATATTCTTTATTCTCATTTAATTAAAAGTTAGTCGCTGTAGGTCGTCAATACAATAGGACGCCCATTAGTACATTAAACAAAAACACGGGGGGGGCCCCGCTAGCCGGTGGTCACAATTAGTCTACCAGCACAAAGCGCAAAGTCCACCGACTAGGGGGAAAGAAAGAAACAAAAAAGAACACATGAAGCAAACAACCAAACGAACAGAAATACAAAACGTGTCCTAAAAGCAGCACCTGCACACGTATCTCATTCACCCCAATCACAAGAACAGCAGCCGACACTCGGATTGCCGGTAGCGTCTATAAACAAAAAGGAAACGAGAGACCCAGTTGCGTGATCCATACATATTCGGTTCATAGACTAACTATTTACCACGCCACAACCGGATTAATAAAACACCTATTCAATAAAGCACAGCCAAAACATACATTGTTCCTTCTCCCATCGGGATCGCTGAACGCAGACCCAGGCTCGTCACTCGCACAGACAGTGTCACCGTCGGCGAGCACTCAACGATCACTAGCCCAACAGAAACACAATTAAATCCCCCGTAGTGCACTGGCCAAGTCCTCATCCTCATCGTCATCCGCTTATCCGGGGTCGGGTCGCGGGGGGAGCAGCTCAAGCAGGGGGCCCCAGACTTCCCTTTCCCGGGCCACATTGACCAGCTCTGACGGGGGGATCCCGAGGCGTTCCCAGGCCAGTGTTGAGATATAATCTCTCCACCTAGTCCTGGGTCTTCCCCGAGGTCTCCTCCCCACTGGACGTGCCTGAAACACCTCCCAAGGAAGGCGCCCAGTGGGCATCCTTACCAGATGCCCGAACCACCTCAGCTGACTCCTTTCTAAGTAAAGGAGCAGCGGCTCTAATCCGAGTTCCTCACGGATGGCTGAGCTTCTCACCCTATCCCTAAGGGAGACGCCAGCCACCCTTCTGAGAAAACTCATCTCGGCCGCTTGTACCCGCGATCTCGTCCTTTCGGTCATCACCCAGCCCTCATGACCATGGGTGAGGATAGGAACGAAGATCGACCGGTAGATCGAGAGCTTTGCCTTGCGGCTCAGCTCTCTTTTCGTTACAACGGTGCGGTAAAGCGAACGCAATACCGCCCCCGCTGCTCCGATTCTCCGGCCAATCTCACGCTCCATAGTACCCTCACTCGCGAACAAGACCCCGAGGTACTTGAACTCCTTCACTTGGGCTAAGGACTCATTTCCTACCCGGAGTAAGCAATCCACCGGTTTCCTGCTAAGAGTCATGGCCTCACATTTAGCGGTGCTGATCCTCATCCCAGCCGATTCACACTCGGCCGCCAGCCGATCCAGTGAGTGCTGAAGGTCACAGGCCGATGATCCAATGAGGACCACATCATCTGCAAAAAGCAGTGACGAGATCCTCAGACCACCGAACTGCAACCCCTCCCCACCACGACTACGCCTCGATATCCTGTCCATGTATATCACAAACAGGATTGGTGACAAGGCGCAGCCCAGGCGGAGACCAGCACCCACTGAGAACGAAACTGACTGGCTGCCGAGAACACGAACACAGCTCTCGCTTTGGGAGTACAAAGATTGGATGGCCCTGAGGATAGACCCCCTTACCCCATACTCCCGCAGCACCTCCCACAGTTTCTCCCGGGGGACCCGGTCATACGCCTTCTCCAGATCCACAAAACACATGTAGACCGGATGGGCATACTCCCAGGCCCCCTCCAGGATCCTTGCGAGAGTGAAGAGCTGGTCCGTAGTTCCACGTCCGGGGCGAAAACCGCATTGTTCCTCTTCAATCTGAGGTTCGACGATCGGCCGAACCCTCCTTTCCAGCACCTTGGAGTAGACTTTACCAGGGAGGCTGAGAAGTGTGATACCCCGGTAATTGGCACACACTCTCTGGTCCCCCTTTTTGAACAGGGGAACCACCACCCCGGTTTGCCACTCCTTTGGCACTGTACCCGACTCCCACGCGATGTTGAATAGGCGTGTCAACCATGACAGCCCCTCAACACCCAGAGCCTTTAGCATTTCTGGCTGGATCTCATCAATCCCTGGGGCTTTGCCACTGCGGAGATGTTTGACTACCTCAGTGACCTCCACCAGGGAAATTGAAGACGAAACACCATCAACCTCGAGCTCTGCCTCCAACATAGAGGGCGTGTTATTCGGATTCAGGAGTTCCTCAAAGTGTTCCTTCCAACGTCCGACGACCTCCTCAGTTGAGGTCAACAGAGTCCCATCCTTACTGTACACAGCTTGGATGGTTCCCCGTTTCCCCCTCCTGAGGTGCCGGATAGTCTTCCAGAAACACTTTGGTGCCGACCGAAAGTCCTTCTCCATGGCCTCTCCGAACTTCTCCCACACCCGCTGCTTAGCCTCCGACACGGCAGCCGCTGCAGCCCTTCGAGCCTGTCGGTACCCTGCAACCGAGTCAGGAGTCCTCCAGGATATCATATCCCGGAAGGCCTCCTTCTTCAGTCGGACGGCTTCCCTGACCACCGTAGTCCACCACGGTGTCCGAGGGTTACCGCCCCTTGAGGAGCCTAAGACCCTGAGGCCACAGCTAGCCACCGCGGCTTCAGCAATGGAGGCTTTGAACACCGCCCACTCCGGCTCAATGCCCCCAACCTCCACAGGAATGCCAGAAAAGCTCCGCCGGAGGTGTGAGTTGAAGATACCTAGGACGGGGGCCTCCTCCAGACGTTCCCAGTTCACCCGCACTACTCGTTTGGGCTTACCAGGTCTATCCGGAAATTTCCCCCATTCCCTGATCCAACTCACAACCAGATGGTGGTCGGTTGACAGTTCCGCCCCTCTCTTTACCCGAGTGTCCAAAACATGCGGCCTCAGATCAGATGACACGATCACGAAATCGATCATCGATCTTCGGCCTAGGGTACTCTGGTACCAGGTACACTTATGAGCACCCTTATGTTCGAACATGGTGTTTGTTATGGATAATCCATGACTAGCACAGAAGTCCAATAACAAACGACCGCTCGGGTTTAGATCAGGGAGGCCGTTCCTCCCCACCACGCCTCTCCAGGTGTCTCCATCGTTGCCCACGTGGGCGTTGAAGTCTCCCAGCAGAACTATGGAGTCCCCTACTGGAGCCCCATACAGGACTCCATTCAGGGTCTCCAAGAAGGCCGAGTACTCTGAGCTGCTGTTTGGTGCATACGCACAAACAACAGTCAGAGTTTTCCCCCCTACAACCCTTAGGCGCAGGGAGGCGACCCTCTCGTCTACCGGGGTAAACTCCAACACCGCGGCGCTCAGCCAGGGATTTATGAGTATCCCCACACCCGCCCGGCGCCTCACGCCCTCGGCAACTCCGGAGAAGAATAGAGTCCAACCCTTCTCCAGGAGTACGGTACCAGAGCTGAGACTGTGCGTGGAGGTAAGCCCCACCAGATCTAACTGATAGCGCTCCACCTCCCTCACAAGCTCCGGTTCCTTTCCCCACAGCGAGGTGACGTTCCACGTCCCCAGAGCCAGCTTCTGCCGCCCGGGTCTGGTCCGTCGAGACCCCTGACCTTCGCTGCCACCCATGTGGCTGCGCACCCAACCCCAACGGGTCTTCCCACAGGTGGTGGGCCCATGGGATGAAGAGAGGGGGGGTGCCACGTAGTTTGTTCGGGCTGTGCCCGACCGGGCTCTGTGGCAAACCCGGCCACCAGACGCTCGCCATCGAGCCCTCCGTCTGGGCCTGGCTCCAGACGGGGGCCCCGGGCTTCCTCCGGGCCGGGTCACATCTCCTCGTTTGTCGTTATTCATTGGAGTTTTATGAACCATTCTTAGTCTGGCCCCTCACCTGAGACCACTCTGCCATGAGAGACCCTACCAGGAGCACAATGCTCCAGACAACACAGCTCTCAGGTTCACAGGGACACGCAAACCTCTCCACCACGATAAGGTGACGGTTCCAGGAGACGGTTCGCACTGGCCAAGTAACTATCATAATTCCCCAATGAGGTAGTTAAGACATACCTTGCGCTGCGACCCACACCTCTAGACACTGCTGCTACCGGCATGAGGACCCCGTGTGCCTTACCGGCATGAGGACCCCGGGTGCCTTTACACCTGCCTGATCGCAACCGCCCACCTGTCCCACCCCTATTAGGTGACGTCAGCGGTACGGGGAAAGAGAACGTGTAGCAGGGAACATCAGCACGAGACAGAGAGAGAATACCTAATCCCACAGGCCACATATACAATTATATTATATTATATACTATTATATATAGAGCTCCGAGAGTCGCAAACGGCAACAATCACTTTCTCCTCCATGCTGCAGTACACCCCGGACTGCACTGCGCTGAGTTTGACGGTGGAACGCTGATTGGCTGTTACGTTACACATGTCACTCAGTGGCCACGCTGTTGAACGCTGATTGGCTGTCATCACGCGAAATTCGTGTCAAAGTTTAAATTTGTCGCGCCCCAAATCCTCGTGAACGCGCTCGCCTGTGCACGGCGAAAGTGTGGCGCGACAAATCAAAAAAAATCCCCCGATACTCGTCTATACGTTCACTTTGTATGGGATCTTGTCGTCCCGTTGCGTTTGGTGTGAACGCACTGGAGAAGTTTCAAGACAGACAGCCAAAATTGACATTTTTATTCAGAAAATAGCCGGTCCTTTTGCTTCCTATAAAAAGCATGTTTGTGACACTGGATATCGATATGGATACGTCATCTAGCCTGCATGTGGAGGGCCACATAAGGTAAGAAATTGGTTTACGTAAACTTTGCTGCTGGTTCTGTTTGCTCGTGAATCGTGATGACCTGGCCAAAGGTTACCCACGGTCCTAAGCGATTTTGATCTGATTCTGGTTGCTCCAGTTAGTATGCATTGTATATATAGATTGCAGCTAGTAGCAGCTACACACGGTGCGATTGCTATGCCAATGTGGTTATAGTGGGTTTTGTCTGATTGAGATATGTGACGACTTGGAGCCCGGTAGGCCTATCCTGACATAAATATGTTCTCGCATAACCTGTGTGATTATCCTAAACTGAAGGGGATATTATTTGCGGACAATTTTCTTATGATGTTGTAACGAGTGAAGTCTACATTGGTCCTTCGCAAGTGTTTACTGGTGGTCAGGATTTGGCAGATGCAATTCTCCTCTGGGTGCTTGTATTTTTCTTCTTTTTTTAATGCAGCATAACATATGCTACCAGCAGCCCTTGCTCGTCTTCAAAAGGCTGATGCTCAGTACCTCGTTTCATTTCGTACCCCCTTTACAGTCTGGCATTGTTTGTCTGGTAAACTTTGTTGAAGTCAAGATAAGTGTTAAATTGCCAACACTGTTCTTTATCCTGTGTGTATTAGTATTAGGCCTACATATCCCGAGCCAATACCCTGGTGTTTCCAACGCCGTTTTGCAAAACAAGCCAAAACACAAACTGTGGTTTTCAACTTTTATTGTTCGAATAGGATCTTCATAGGGCTGGCCCGAATGCCATTTTTCAGGCTTCGAATACTCGTTGGTTTTTACGAGCGAATATTCGAATACTCGTTCCAGAAAAAAACACCGTCAAAAACAACATTAATAATCCTTATATACTCCCTGGAACCGATTTTGACAGTATCTGCATATTTTGTTGAAGATTTAATAGCTTTTAAACATTAATTAGTTGGCCTAAGTAGTTTGAAGTTCCTTCGTTTTTCCCCGTGAAAGCGAACAGCTGTTGCTCCGTTCCAAATCAGCTGTTCTCTGCCATCTCAGCCCTTACGGGAGCTTTTCAATTCATCGTGGAACGTGCATCTTTTCAGGGAATTTGTACAATAAATCCATGACAAATACCGAATATTGATTGTCTTATGTGTCCATATTATATCCATTATATTGACCGGGTATTCCCAAGACGCTCACGCTCTGCAGCAAGCCAGTCACAGTTGATTGGCGCGGCGCTGTACAGCGAACGTAAACAAACAACTAAGCTAAGGTTTTAAGTATTACTTTTCCTCCAGAGATCCCGCTAATGTTGTGTTATAAAGTAAAGGGAAACAAGATATCTATTCTTCCTCCACCTCTCTCGCTTCTCTGCTTGGTGTCGCTGACGCTTATAGTTTGCCTCCCTCCCTCGCTCTGGTAAAGTCACGTACGTGAAAAAAAATAATAACGAAGCTCCGAATACTGATTTAAGCTTCAAATACTAATTTTCCGAACCAGTATTTGAATAATTTCAACACCTGACAATACACTGTACAGCATATTGTAATGCAGCGTTGAATGGATGAATAGCTTACATAAGGGTACCCAGCACTTTTCAGACCACACTCAAGCTTATGGTTAGTGTCCCCACCACTTCTAAAAACAAACTGACGCCCTTGCTTCTGTCAGTTTGTTTTGCAGTAGCGCTAGGTTGGAAAACTCCAGCATGATGTCTTCAAGGTCACAGTTCTTTAAAACCTCTGGGGGTATGCCATCTGGCCCAGCACTTTTTCCAGCTCTCACTCTGCCTTTCGCCCGGGCTAGCTCAGTGACAGTGAATGGACCATCATCGATGTCTAGGTTCCGGAGGACTGGTGGAATTTCTTCCTCGGCCCCATCTGCTGTTGAACCCAGAAGGCTTCGGAAGTGGTTGAACCAGGTTGCCATCCTTTCCTCAGGGCTGTGACCTTCAACCTGTCCCTCCTTTGTCCTTTTCCGCCCAGTCATTTCGTTGATGACCCTCCAGGCCTCCCCATACTGTTTTTCGCCTTGCGCAGCCTGCTCCCTTCGCACCTTCTCCATCAGTTCCTCCCCCTTGATGTTGTCGTAGGTACTGAACAGAAGCTGCTTGGCTTCTCTCAGTTCCCCACGTCTCTGCTGGGTTGGTTCACACTCAAAGTTGAGGCGTGCTTCCTCCATATTTCCTCGTGCCGCTACGACCTCCGGATGTTTGGACCTCAGGGAGGTTCTGGCTCTCTCCAACACGGGCACACACATCCTGGTTGCCGCCTCGTTTGCAGCGACAAATCTCATATATTCGCTGCTGGGCTCCGCTCCCTTGTCCAGCAGCTGGAAACGATTCCTGACTTCCTCAGTGTACCTGATTTGAAGGCCAGGATCGTTTGCGAATGCCTTCCAATCGTGCCGGATCTTGGGACTAGGCTTGGGGACCCTGAGGCTCAGTCGCACCCTCATGGACACTGTAGTGGCTAACAAGATGTTTTTCGACTGGTCCCATTAACACAGCTTGTGATATCTTTCTCACCACTTCCGAGGTGTACCGGTGCCTTGTTATCTTGACTCAAAAACCAAGAGACGTTTATTGATCGGGTTGATGATTTATTTAGTTGAACAATCAAGCAGTAAAAAGTACGTTAAACTGTGGTTCTAAGTGGTTCTAAGTGTTTGTGTTTCTGGTTTCCTTGTCGTCATTGATGGTATGCGCAAGCACCGGACACTCTTTCTCCTGGTTTGGCACACCTTTATGCTCCCCTTGACCTATAGGGGGGCATACACACTCACGTGACCACACACTGTTCCAACTAGAAATAATCAATACAAATTAAACGTCCAATACCCATTGCTTCCAATATGTGAAACCAAACCAATACGATGTATGAACAAAACATATATATGGCTCCTACACACCGGCCCCTAATAGTGTACATAGGCATCTATTACGAAATACAAACAAAAAGGAGCCTAAATCTACTCTTAGTTAGTGTAAATATGTATATTTAGCTATTCGACTTATAAACATCATAAATATAACACATGTATGAGTGGTACTGTAACGTCTGCATGTTACACACTTGGATATGATTTTGCGAGCTGCAGAGTTGGCATTGACGATCCAGAATCTTTTTCTGAGCTGCGAGAGAACATGATTCCTCCCTCCATGTCCAAGTTGCTGATGTATGTGCTGAATAATGAGTGTGGAGACATGCAGATCTTTGGGTAGAATCATAGGCCGCTTGGTCTCTTCGGGCATTGCGGCTCTGCGCAGTCTTCCTCCTACTCTGCGCAGTCTTCCTCCTACTCTTAAGACTCCATCCTCTAGTACAGGATCCAGCCTGTAGATGGTACTCTTTCGGCTAATTCTTTTTCCAGCAGATTTTTCCATGTTTGATATTTCATCTGGATATCTTTGGCGTTGACAAAACATTATGATGGCTTTCTCCGCCCTTATAAAGTCATTCAAGGAAATGCAATGTGCATCATTCCTGCAGGTTTTCATTTTGCCATCTAGCATTTTGCTCTGGCTCCTTGTATGTGGCTGTGGTACAACTTGACTCTGGAGCTTTCTTTTCACACTGAGAGCAAGAAGAAGGTCTCCAAGCTTCAAGTACCACACTAGCCCTTTTTAGCTTGTTTCAATCAGAAAAGTATTCTAGCAATTGCCATGTGGGGTTATCAATTTTATTGGTCACAGCACTATAGACTGCTATGCTCTTCTTGACCTCTAGGTCGTTCTGTGAGAGTGATAAAGATTCTAACGGATTATGGGGCCACTCTGTTTCTGTCTTCCACAAGAACTCTGGTGGATCCATGATTTGCATTCGACAAAGGCGTCTGCAGTCATTCCTCTAGATGCTAAATCAGCTAAATTCAGCTTTGTTCCAATAAATCTCCACAGGGTGACTATGGTGTTCTCTCTTATGACAGATATTCTATTGGCCACAAATGTACGGAACCTTGTGTGTTAGTTTGCAATGTATTTTAATACTGACTGTCCAGAATGTTGAAATGTTGAGCTTGATGTCTAATTCTTTTCTGAGCATTTTATCTACTCAAACAGCCAAGGCAGCCGCCACAAGTTCAAGGCGTGGTATTGTCGTCTGCTTTACTGGTGCTACTCCGGCTTTGCCCAGCATAAAGGCTACCTGCACAGTGTGTCTTCCTGCTGTCAATCTCAGATAGCTTACTGTGCCATATGCTTGTTCACTAGCGTCTGAGAAGTGATGCAGTTCAGCCTGTTTGGATGCTCCTATTCCATCTGGTTTCACACAGCGCTCCACTGTGAACCTTTCCAGGGTATTGAGGCTAGCCATCCATTTCCTCCACTTCTCTGATGCAGCCGGTGATATTACTTGGTCCCAGCTGCACTTGTTTCTGCAAAGATCCTGAAAAAGCAACTTAGCAGGCAGAGTTAGAGGTGACAGGAACCCAAGTGGGTCATAGATAGAACTGACCATTGACAGAATGTTTCTTCTTGCGTTCGGCTTATCTTTGATAGAGATGTTAAATCTGAATGTGTCACTCTCTACACAACATAATAGTCCTAGGGCCCTTTCTGTGGGGAGTTTATCCCTGTCCAAATCCAGTTTACTCATTTCAGTGGCTCTATCTTCTTTTGGGATATTTGACAGTACAGCACGACTGTTACTCACCCACTTGGTAAGGTGGAATCCACCCTTATGGCAAACACGGGTAAGGTCCTTCATCAGGTCCACAGCGTTCTGTTCTGTTTCAAGAGACTTCAAACAGTCGTCAACATAATTTGTTTTTTCAATAGTGCTCACCACTTCTGGATTAAAACAGATGTTATTGTCTTTGGCAGTTTGTCTCAATGCAAAGTTTGCACAGCTTGGAGAAGACGCTGCTCCAAAGAGATGCACGGTCATGCGATGTTCAACTGGGGGTAGAGATACATCACCTTTAGGCCACCACAGGAAGCGTAGAAAGTCAACATCAGACTTTGTGACTCTGACTTGGTGAATCATTGACTTTATGTCAGCCATCAGAGCTACTGGATGTTGTCTGAATCTAATGAGCACACCAAGGAGAGTGCTCGTCAGGTCTGGAGCCTGGAGTAGTTCAGCATTTAGGGATGTTCCTTGGAATGTTGCGCCACAGTCAAAAACCACCCTAATAGTGCCTTCAGCTTGTGGCAGCTACTTCCGCCTGTCCTTTGCTTATTACATCCTCAAGCAACTCTGTGTAATCACTCTTGAATTTCTCATTCCTTTTGAACTTCTTTTTCAGGCCTATCAGGCGTTGTTCTGCAACCTGATAGTTGTTGGGCATGACTGGGTTTTTAGTCCTGAAAGGTAAGTCTATGTTAAAATGTCCATCTTGCAGATTGATGGACCGCTCAGCGATTTTCATGAATTTTCTATCTTCCACTGACATTTCTTTCTCATCCAATGTTTCATTAAAATCATGATTGTACTGTTGCACTATCAAATCTTCCAGTTTTGCTACTGATATTCTATTAACAGAAACACTACATAGCCCATTGCCGTCTGTAATGACACTGCTTTCTAAAGGGCCGTTGATAACCCATCCCAATAGGGTTTTCACAGCGTACGGCCCCTCTCTGTGACTGTTAATGACTGTCCACGGTTCTATTGCTTTGGGGACATTGTTTCCAATCAATAGCTCCACTTCAGCATCAAGTTTCGGAATCTGAACCTCACTCAGGTAAGGCCACTTCTGTCCTTGGGATGCTGTCAATATCCAAAGGCATACTCTTTTGAGTGTAAACTTCAGGAAGTGCGATAAAGTTGTTTTCATTCAATGCACTAACCTCCAATCCATTCACCATGTAAGCCTGCACAGATTCGTCCAGGTTAATGGTTCTCAACAAGATGTTGGTTTTCTTTCCTCTGATGTCAAGCATGTTCAGGAGATTCTCTGTGCAAAAAGTAGCAGAGCTGCCGGGGTCTAAGAAGGCATAGGTGTTAATGATCCTACTACCTTTGGTGCTTTTCAACTGAACAGGTACAATGGCTAATGTATCCTTATACCTCTGTGCGTAACCGGCCCCAGTATGTCTATCAGTTTTTACAGAAACCTGTATGCTACGCACTGATGCCTCTTTTGCTTTGATATGCAAAACACTGGGATGCTGTTTGTTACATACGGAACACTGGAGACGTTTGGCACAGTCCCTGCTGAGGTGTCCAGCCTTTGCTCGGCATCCAAAGCAAACTCCATTCTGCTTGAGGAATGTTATTTTTTCATTATGTGGCTTCGACTGAAACAGAGAACATGTCATTAATTCATGCTTGCCAGTACAGAAAATACATACACTATCTGTTTTACCAGGGATTACCAAGTGTTCTGGTGTTTGTAGTGTCGGCCTAACATCAACATGTGTAGCAAAACTACCCTTAGAAATAGGCTTCATTGGGGCTTTGGATTTGCTGCTGCTTGTTGGATCATGAATGTCTCCAAAAACCGGGTCCGAGACTATACTTGCTTGCTTCTCAATAAAGGTCACTAGGTCAGCCATTCTAACCCTGGTGTTTCGTTGTAATTGTATTTCACAAGCCTTTGAGCACCATTTTCCCCTAAATTTATACGGTAATTTGAAGATGATGTTTTTCATGTTAGAGATTGTGTCCAATTCTTCCATGTATTCAAGCTGTTCCATGGCAGTACAGCAACTTCTCAAAAACAGTGAAAAGTCTTGCAAAGCTCTGGGTTCCTCCGATTTTATCGCAGGCCATAAGAGGGCCTTTTCTATGTAGGCACATGAGATTTTATATGCATTGCCGAAAAGTTCACTCAACAATTGCCTTGCCTTTCAATAGCCTCTATTGGCATCCATGTGTTGGCAGCTCTTTACCAGCTGCTGAGCTTGTCCCTTTGTGTACTGGATGAGGAACTGCAGTCTGTCCTGGTTATTTTCTGTTCTACTTTCAATCATGTGCTCGAATGAATGGATAAAAGACTTGTATTGCAATTAGGGATGCAAACAATTAATCGATTATCGATTAATTGTCGATAAGAGATTACTCGATTAAAATAAATTACTTGCAATTAAACGCGTTTTTAACCCGTAATTCCCCACCCGTCCACGTGAGGGCGCGCTTGACGCCAGACGTACTTGACGCACACGCGGGAACACAAGCAAAGCAGGACAAGACAAACGAAAAGCGGGACACTGACACGATGAAGAGGGCAAAACGGAGTGCAGTATGGAGCCACTTTAAGTTGGTTAATGACGACAAAGACGCCAAACGCACAATGGCCCTCATTTATCAAACAAACGTAGAAATGAGCGCAAATCTGAACGCATGATTCATCGTACGATAGGACGCATGTGAGATTCACGAAACTTTCGTATCACACCAATCCCAGCGTACGAAGGATCTGGTGTTGATAAATACGGCGGCTGAGATCGATCGTATTTAACGTAACACGCCCATATAAAAGCACGTCTTCAGAAGGCTCGCCCCTAACTTTTACGACATGGAGAAACGTCCAACGGCAAAAAAAAAGAGTAATTTTTCAGAGACCGAAATGGAGACGCTCGTGTCACTAGTGGATGCGAACCGTCTGGTTTTATTTGGTAGCCTAAAAGCTGGCATTAAAGGAGAGCAGAAGAATGCTGTATGGAAAGAAATAACTGTTGCAGTGAATAGTGTTTCCAATGTTCATCGGGCTACGGAAGAGGTTTGTTAATTAAATTAATTAAATAATAAATTAAATGTACAATTTCTGTTATCCAGCTTAAAACATTTCACATATATGCTATTGTTTGCATTGCGTTAAAGTTATTTTTTTTCCGAATAAGGTGAAGAAAAAATGGTCCGACATGAAGCTCGGCACCAAAAAACGTGTTGCGGCTGTGAAGCGGGCCAAGCAATTAACGGGAGGAGGCCGGGTGGACCCAAGCCTTGAACTGACGGCATTTGAGGAGCGAGTGGCTGGTCTCATCGGGTCTCCGTCCATTTCGGGCATAAGTGGCGGAGGAGACACCGATGCACTCCGGACCCGTCATGGAAGTGGTAAAAAGGCCTTTGCAATTATTTAAAAAATATATATATCTACAGCTTCCGTGTTACAAAGTAATGGCACAAATAATCTCACGATTGCTTTTTATTTTTAAAGATGAAATGCAAGCAGGTTCATCCAAAATGGGAACAGAGCCAAGCCCAGTTGAAGAAACGGAAGGGCCGCCGCCGCCGAAGCAGCCGGAACGCGTGTCTGGCCGAATTGCTGGTCTGCCTTCATCGGTCTTGACTGCAGAAGTCCTGGACAAACAAACCGAGATGGTGGACATCAATAACTCTCTGTTAGCGATTAATGAAACGTTGAAACTAATCAATGAAAACTTGAAGAATAAATAAATTGGTTTGCTGTACTTTGATCTCTGTCTTGTTTTTAACCAAAAGATAAACGTATTGCTTACCCTTAGATATTAGAAGAGCCGAATTAAATCCTCCCTTCGTCGTAGAGCTCGAGCATGTGGCGCCTGTGGCCAGGGATCTCTGGGCATCGGGTCATCTAGCTGCAGGTCGGCAAATGGCACCCCATTTGCCAGCGCAATATTATGCAGAACCCCACATGCTAAAATAATATTGCATGTCTTTTCTGGGCTGTAGAGCAACGTTCCCCCTGCTGACCCGATGGACATCCACCTGCCCTTGAGTAGGCCTACATCACTCCACCGTTGCCCGTGTGCGCGTGTGAGCACTGTTGAAGTTGCGCTCCTGATCCGTGTTCGGATGAGCCAGAGGAGTTATTAGGTACTCGTTCAGGGCATAGCCTTTGTCACCTAGATGAATCACATCAAACTTTTAGTGCGATGTCTTAAACGTTTTAAGAGAAAAAAAAGTGCGACTGCAGCGTAACTCACAGAGGAGATGACTCTGACCATGAAGTGCGCCCTGATGTAGACGATGGCCAACGTTGCTATTTTGGAAAATAAAAGAATTGTGCGTGCCCCCAGGCCATCGGGCTACCATGTTCAGGATTGACATTCTGGCATCGCAAATAATCTGAACATTAACTGAATGGTAGCTTTTGCGGTTGATGTACGCGTAATCATTCATACGCACATGGGTACAATCAACCGCACCAATCACATTTGGAAACCTAGCAATAGCATAAAAATCCCGTTTGATTCCAGTTTGCTGATCGTTAGTGTATGGGAATTTAATATAACGTTCAGAGAGGGACAGTATAGCTGCCAAAACTGCTGGCATGGTTCGGCTAATACTTGGCTGGGAAATACCAGACCTGTCCCCGATCTCCCGCTGAAAGGTCCCGGTGGCCAAAAACCCCAAGGTAGAGCACACCTGCACTGGCACAGGTATTGCGTTTGATCGCCTAGTTTCTCGCCTTAACTGTGGCTCCAAAGCATTGCATAGCTCCATCAGGAGATGCCTTGGGAGACGAAAACGACTCAAGAGCCATTCATCGTTCTCCATAAAAAAATCGGCGCGGTCTCGAAAAACTCTCTCGTCTTAGACGTGCGTTGAGGTCCTCTAACAGAGCCAGATCTGCCATCGCTGCGACTCGACCACCTATTTGCCAAAGCACCTGTTTATATAGACAGCTGAATAAACATTTCACCTGTCACATTCTAATTATTTTCATAGCAATACTGTTTTTAATTAGGGCTGACTTGATTGTAATTGTTTGAACGGCTGGGCTAATTCCAATTTATTTAGTAATTAATACAGATGTGCAACATGGGCTACTTGTGCTGCACTATTCATCAGTGAAATACCCGTGTGTTGCGCCAAAAAAAACGTGCGTACACGAGCTCAGACCTGACGTGAGATTTCATCGCAGCCTGCGCTCACGTTCAAATTGATAAATGCCAAGCTCAACGTTGAAATGAGCGTACGTCCATTTTACGCACGTTTTCTGTCGTACGCTCGTTTGATAAATGAGGGCCAATATGTGGAAGTATTTTAAAGTACAATTAAACGACTTTGTTGAATTGCCACCTAAATGTATCACATTCAGAAGGAAATTCAGCTTCTCAGAAGAATTGCCGCTTATCAATTAATCGATCATCGATCGATAAGATGAAACAACTATCGATTAATGAATTACTCGATAATTTGCATCCCTAATTGCAATACGTTTCCATCAAACGCTGTAAGATCTCCTTTGGGCAAAGTATTCAACATCTGCTGTTTTATTAAGAGGCTTGTCAATTGATTTTGCTTTTCAAGAATTTTGGAAAGATTATCTGATTCTTGTCCTGGGTTTGGAACTGAGCTTCTAGATGGTGCTTGAAGAGGGTAAATGCTCTGTTCACGCATTGAATACTGAACTCTTGGTGTTCTAGGTAAAGTATGTGAAACAGGGAATTGAACCTGAACTCCATCCTTAAGCCTTGTATCCCTCAATTGTTCCAAAAACGGCAAAGAAACACTTTCAACATTTTCTTCCAGATATGTATTCATCGCATCTAATGCATTTCCCTTAACAGCTTGTGATTCTGCATTTTTCAAGTATTCAATTTTGGCTGTAGTAGCATCCAATTCAGTTTCTAAGTCTAGAGTCTCCATTCTCTTTCTGAGCTTTTCTCTTTGACAATCTAATTGCTCTTGTTGGTCCTCTAAAGCATGCTTTTCTTGCAAAGTTGCGACCTTAGCTAGTAGAGCTGCTCTTTCTGCCTCCACACGGATGCACACAGATTCAGTGGATGAAACTGATCGTCTACTGACCGTCGACTCTCGGTCACTGTATAGAAAGCTCCTATCATCAGGAGGTCGAAACTTCACGTCAGCACTTATTTCCAAGCCAGAAGAAGACACAGGCACATCATGTTCAGTGTCCTGTCTTTCTGTAGCAGCTATCCACTTTGCGACATTATCCATAAAAGCATTAATCTGTTCAAGCTTCGGTATATACCAGGATGTTGTATCGTTACTTCTGTCCTCATCGCTTAACGTTGCTTGATAAGACTCGTGATTGGATTTGAATTCATCAAACATAGCATTAAACTTGTCCATATTTCCTTTAATTTCTTCCAAATGTGTTTCATCATCCATCAAAGTATCCACAATATTCCTTCTCCTAGTGAGATGCGACAGTTTACCCGATCTAGTGGAGCGTAACTTCTCAGACGTTTCCTTGAGGTCTGTCTCGGGTGGGCCCAAACCTAAATCCTGATCGGAATCCGCCATCCTATTCCAATAAGGGGTAGTTTCGTTCGACAGAAAATAGTACATCAAAATTATCCATTTGGTTTAACGAAAAAATCTTCTTTAATCCATACAATCCTTACTTCAGGTTTCGTTAATTGCGTTACTGCATAGGAGTCTTCATTTCAGCTGGCGTCATATCAAACAATGAACGTCGGGCTATAACTCAAAAATACTCCGTAACCAAAGCTTCAAAAGTTCCACAAAAAAGGTGTCCAACAGTTCAGTTCATATATAATCCAATTCAATCAAAAAAAAGCACACATACCTCCGTTGTGGTTCAGTGTCTTTGTTTCTTTGTTCGAAAGTTTGTTGCGTTTGGCGCTCCACTGCGCCAAGCGCCTCCTCAATGAGCTTCTTAATTCTATTAGAAGGTGTAAGGTAGCGGCATCATTGACTAACTGTAGTGGCTAACCAGATGTTTTTCGACTGGTCCCATTGACACAGCTTGTGATATCTTTCTCACCACTTCCGAGGTGTACCGGTGCCTTGTTATCTTGACTCGAAAACCAAGAGACGTTTATTGATCGGGTTGATGATTTATTTACTTGAACAATCAAGCAGTAAAAAGTACGTTAAACTGTGGTTCTAACCCTGCGTTCACACCAAAAGATGCATTTGCTGCCCGAACGCGTTGTCGCCGAAGTTTTGCGGCGCAGCAAATCAAGTTTTGCTGCGCAGCAAAAGTTTTGCGGCACAGCAAAGGTTTTGCGGCGCAGCAAAGGTTTTGACGCGCAGCAAAAGTTTTGCTGCGCCGCAGTTTTGCAGCGCGGGAAGTTTCGCGGCAGGGCAAGTTTTGCCCGCGGTGCTTCTGAATTCATTCACAACCATGGCCGACATTATGAGCATTGCATGTCTTTACCTGTTGTGGAAGAGTGAGAGACGTCGGAATGCCCCTCGTTTATGGGTTCATGAGACCATTCGGAGCCTGGAAGGCTGGTGCTGCCTGCTACCCAACTGGGTTTTGTTTGGGGTTGTTATTCTATTCCTTTAGCATACTCATAGTTTAGTTTAACTGTAAACACAACTACACTACAAAATGCTGATTTGTGGGTTTTTTCGAGTTACTAAATAAATGTAACGGTAGTGAACTCTAGGTCACTCCAAGGGAGTAACACTGATTGGCTGTTACGGCATGTCACTCAGTGGCAACGCCTCAGTAGCAACGCTGTTGAACGCTGATTGGCTGTCATCACGCGTTTGCTGCAGAAAAGTTGAAATATTTCAACTCGAGCAGCATTTGACGTGCCGCAAAATACGTGAACGCGCCCGCCGCCCGTGCCCGGCAGCGGGCACGGGCGTGCTGCGCTGCAAATCAGATTTTGCCGTGCCGCAAATCAAATTTTGCTGCCGGTTTTCTCGGCAGCAAGTGCTGCGGCAGCAAAGCAGCAACGCGTCTCTACATTCACTTTGAATGGGATCGTGCTGCGCGGCAACTTTTTGCATCTTTTGGTGTGAACGCAGGGTTAGTGGTTCTAAGTGTTTGTGTTTCTGGTTTCGTTGTCGTCAATGATGGTATGCGCAAGCACCGGACACTCCTTCTCCTGGTTTGGCACACCTTTATGCTCCCATTGACCTATAGGGGGGCATACACACTCACGTGACCACACACTGTTCCAACTAGAAATAATCAATACAAATTAAATGTCCAATACCCATTGCTTCCAATATGTGAAACCAAACCAATACGAAGTATGAACAAAACATATACATGGCTCCTACACACACCACACGGTGGTCCGAACCCACCGAGCTGAACGAACTGTATGGTTCGGCATTAAGGATGGAGTTCCTCCACTTTCTCCTCACAAGTATATAGTCCAGTTGGCGTACCATACATGTGGCTCGATCCTGGAAGGTCCATCTCTTGCCTTGTCTTTTCTGGAACAAGGTGTTCGCTGCCAGTAGTTCGTGCTCCGTGAGAAGGGCGGTGAGGTTTGCACCATTGCGGTTGGTAGAGTCGTGGTATGGGAAGGGTGTGTCCTCTGGTCCGAGACTTGCGTTGAAGTCCCCCAGGATTGCCAGGAAGTTGTGTGCTGGAACACCTCGTACGGCTGTTGCCAGGTCCTTGAAGAACTTCTCCGCCTCCTCAGTTGGGGCCACGTTGGTGGGTGAGTACACGACTATGACTGTTGTTACTGGGTTATCTGAGAACTCTGCGATTAGGATCCTGTCTATGTGCTGGTAAACCCGACGGAGAGCCTTACGCGCCCGAGAGCCCAGCATTAGCCCCACGCCCCCTGTTTCGGCCTGGGCCTCGTTTCGCCACGCAGACAAGATGATGAACGTGCATCCCTCTACTTTGTGGTAAACGATCTGGTCATCAGTGTGCACTCTTCTGTGTTCCTGGACTCCCAGGATCTCCACTCCCCGCTCCTCAGCACAGTGTGCTAGCTCCACCAATCTAGCTTCTTCTCTCACTGTACATGCGTTGAAGGTTCCCATTACAAATGGTCTCCGACAGCGCATGAATGCATTTGACGGGGTGCTGTGATCGGACAGGACCCTCCCTGGTTTCCCAGGGTTTGAGGTCCTGTCGTCATGGTGTCCTCCAGAAGGAGGACCAGAACCGCCGTCCGCTGCGTTGCTCCTGCGGACTCCCGCCGCGTTGCTCCTGCGGACTCCCGCCGCTGGAAGTATAGGGTTTGGGATGACTTTGTTCTTCATGGTTGGCTTTGCTATGCTGATTAAGGACTGGTGGGCGCAACTCCTTGCAGTCCCGGTTTTAGTTCAGAGTGTCCTTCTCCTAGGTGGGTTGCCATCCAAGGCTATGAGCCCCTCCTGCCCAGGGATGCAGTTTAACGTTATACCCAGGACACAAATGTTGATCGAATGCTGTATAAACCATTAAAGCTTTAGAAAAAAAGCTTTTTGTTTTATTCGATATATGGTTTCATATGGTTTTCCTTTGTATGTTTTGGTTTTCATATGTTTTGTGATTGTAAAATTAAATATGTGACTAACATGTGTGCAAAACTTGCACACTACAAGGGTTTTTTATTCTTTAAATTCTTCAAAATGTATGAAGTGTACCTTCTCCCTCAGGCCAAGCTGCCCTACTGTAAGGGTTCAGTCTGATTGCATAGCTTAGCTTAAACATAGGCTATAGTACAGTGGTCTGGGCTACTCTTGTTCGGCATCCTTCTACCAGCAGTAGAAGGATGCCTCAATTAGAATAATGGGATTTAGTTTTAGTTAAGGGTACAGTTCTGTAATGTGTCTCAAACGACCCTCTAAGATAGTCTGAATAAAGATTCCATATCCCTGCGGCTTCCATAGCCTGATGTCATTGGGTCCAACCCAGTCTCACGGAAATACGTGACACTGTCACGTCACGTCATTTAATCTATTCATTCGTGATCTGGGACATGTAATTTCATTTTTTTCGGGCCAAAAGCATACATTTCTTACTCATTTTAAAAAGATGAGATGAAGCAGCTACCTTTTTTTCCGTCGCGGTTTGCCTACAGAGCCGCGCACCTGCATTAAATATATCTGTGAATTGTCACAATTTCTCAAAATCAAGGGTGAAAGTAGAAACGATAGGCCAAGCAATCATATTGTTAGAAATGTATGCTTTTTGGCACGAAAACATTTCAATTAGAACCCAGATCACAAATTAATAGATTAAATGACGTGACAGTGTCACCTATTTCCGTGAAACTGGGTTGTTGGGTCGGATGTGACAAGGCATCAAACGGTGTCTGGTGAAGTGTGTGGAGGAAGCATGTCTACGCTGTACCTACAGACACCACGGGTCTCTGGAGACCCCTAGGCTAGCAGATGGGACCCCATGGGCTCTGATTTTAGGTTATTTTTTCTTCTAATGAGCTACCAATGAGCTGTAAGAAAAAGGGAAACGGTTGAATAAAGACCAAATAATTGTCTTGTCCTCGTATTTTGACTATTATTTATGGAAGCCATTCCCGCTACAGGAAAAAAAAAAAAAAACACAAACTACCTCATAATTATGAGATTAAAAGTCATGATAACGAGATATAAAGTCATAATTATGAGATTCAAAGTCATAATTACGAGATTGAAAGTCATAATTACGAGATTGAAAGTCATAATTATGAGATTTAATGTCATAATTACATGATCGAAAGTCATAATTATGAGATAAAAAATCATAATTACGAGATTTAAGGTCATAATTATGACATTTAAAGTCATAATTACGAGATTTAGGGCCCTATCTTGCATCCGTCGCAAGTGACTTAGTCACTGGCGCATGTGTCGTTGCTAGTTTACAACTGGCGCAGAGCGTTCTTTTCCCACCACCGCCACTCGCCGGTAAATTAGGGATTGATCATGCGCCCCAAGGGGCGGTTCGGCGGAAGGAGGAGGCGTGTTCTGGCGCAAACGGTATTTTGCCGTTTCTGAATACCATTGCGCTACTGACCAGGAAATACCTGGTTTAAAGTCAGTGGCGCGTTGTTCAGATGCTATTTTAAGGGCGCATGCATACATGCGCATGCGATGCATACGGATTGCTTGTGCACCTCACGCATACACTTTGCTTCTCTCATCTACACGGACAGCAGTTCCCATTTTTGCAAACCATACATAATTACAAGGAAAATAAAATATTACCACACAAGGAAAATCATTGTGGTGTCCATAAAGATAAAATAAATAGGCATAAATCTAGCATACACATTTACCCAAATTATTCACGCGAATTGTAGCAGGCGTAATGACGGATCAAATTAACCTGGTTGACCAATAGTGGCAAGAGACATATGTAGGCTATATAAGGAGACCTGTCAAAGTGGGTTGTCCGTCAAGAATCAGGAACCACAATTCTGAAGACTGCGAAATCACCTTCTGTAAGTCCATTTAAAACCTTACTCTGCATACCAGTTAAGTTGAGGTTGCTCATAATTGTTCTATTGCACAGTGGAATGGAATACGTCTTGGGACCGAGGATCAGACGCCGGGGGGAGAGGGTCTACCGGACCAGACACACCTATCTCTCCCTGAGTGAGGAGGAATGCAGGCGTAAGCTACGCCTGACCCGTCAGGCTGTCACAGATATCTGCCATCTCCTGGCAGATGAGCTGGGGACTGATGCACGCTGTCCCTATGCCCTCCCCGTTGCAGTGAAAGTTACAGCGGCACTGCATTTCTATGCATCTGGGTCGTTCCAGCATCCCCTTCTATTGGACGCATTTCACAATTGGCAATAAGTTCGGCTGTACATGCAGTTACGTCAGGTCTAGTCCGACATGCTGGGGAATACATCAAATTCCCCGTTACACCAGACAGCCAGGAAAGAACAAAGCAGGAGTTTTGGACCAAGTGGGTTCCCTGGCGTCCTTGGTGCTATAGACTGCACCCATGTGCAGCTACGTGCCCCATCAGTAAACGCACTCATATACATAAACCGGTAGGGAACTCATTCGATTAATATCCAAGTCATTTCCGATGCTAATTGTAGAATAAATCATGTCTTTGCTAATTACCCTGGCTCAAGCCATGACTCTTTCATATTGGCAAACTCGACCATTCCTGCCATATTCGAGGGGAATCCTCCCTTGGATGGGTGGCTGTTAGGGGACAACGGCTATCCGTTGAAGACATGGCTCATGAACCCATTTCTTATGCCAGCAACAGTGCGCGAAATTGTATTCAACAGGAAACACACACAAACACGCAGTGTAATTGAACGTACATTCGGAATACTGTTGGGAAAAATAACCTGATGAGCACATCATATGGCAGGCACATTAATATATAGTCGACTCTTGCTCTAAACCCAACGAACACATAACACAAACATGATAATATATAGTCAGGTCAAGGCCGGAGCTGAAGGCCCCATCTCCCAGGCAGGCAGATGGTGGACACTCAGACAATGCACCAGTATCATCTCCAGAACGGGAGAGCCACATTAATTTATCACACAGGAGACATTTTGAGAGCTCTTCCCCGTTAGGAGGAACCAAGAGATACCTCTGCCCACACCAGGGGCCTGAGAGCCACATTAAATTATCACACACGAGACATTTCAGGGGGGCACTCCCCGTTTTAATTTATCACACCGGAGACACGAGGAACTCTCCCCGTTACGAAGCTCTCTCAGGGCCTGGGAGCCAAAACACACAGAACCGCACACATCTCAAACGCACACACCTCATCGAGAGGAGGATACAGCATAAGACTGCATCACACAGGGACTCTTCCCCTTCTTCTGAAGCAGACCTTCCACGGAGGCGAAGCTCCAGACGAACCATCAGCGCTGATTAGGGACTTAGACATATTCGATTTCTCACGCTTTATGACTCTGTATAACCGTTGCCACTTTACTTAATAAATCCAAGGTCCTCGTGCCGATAGACTTTATTACCTCTCCGTCTCATTTTATCTGGTCCAGTAGCTAGACAGACCGTTTTTCCCAACAATACTGAAAATGCGCTTCAGGTGTTTGGATAGGTCAGGTGGTACTTTACAGTATGGTCCTCAAAAAGTCGCAGCATTCTTTGTGGCATGTTGTGTTTTACACAACATTGCCATGAATCATGGATGTGTCGATGACATTAATGAGGATAGATTAGAGGACTTAAGGAGACGTGATGCTGAACTGCATGTGCCGATGCCATTACGTCCAAATGCCCCAGCAGCAGCACGGGAGAGGAGAGCTCATCTGTCAGAAGAGCTGCATCGTATATAGTGAGATACGCAAACTAATGACATCTCCGCTTTATTGTTTAGCTACATTGTACAATTATTATCATGCATTCATAACCTTGTGATTCAGAGAAAGTGAGCCCAAAACATCGGAATGTCCTTGAAACATTTTTTATTCGACTTGTCCAAATGTTCGTAGGCGTAAATGAAAAAAAATAATACAAAACGAAAAATGAAAAGTTGCAAAGATTTGAAGGAGAAATAAATTATTTTCTCACTCCTCTGAACCTTTCTTGGCGCGCGCCTGGCGCCATCATAATAGCAATCCGCCATGGAACAAGCGCCGATCGCTCTTAAAGGGGATGCGAGAAAACGCTCTGATTGGTTCATTGCACGTTACGCCCAAACCACACCTACGGGTAATTAGGCTGCTTCAGACCAACCCTTTTGACACTTGCGCCGCGGCACATGTGTCATTTATCCGCCTGTAAAATAGCGATAGCGCCGTAGAACCGCCCACAAAGCTACTTGCGCTTTGCGCTTCCCACTTGCGTTTCAGACCGTTAAAATAGGGCCCTTAAAGTCATAGTTATGAGATTTAAAGTCATAATAATATTTCGTCCTGGGTACAACGTTAAACTACATCCGACCTGGAGAGGGATGGGCGCCGCCAGGTTAAATCGCCCAAGACACACCACATGATGACAACCACAGCTTTACCCATACCGGCTCGTCGTCGCCCGGGTCACCAAGGACCGCGCCTACCATTGGCCACCAGGACGGAGGTGAAAAATGTACTACTGGGAAACTCTGCAGATTCCGCACTAGAGACAATATAGTTGTTGGAACCTAGAATGTAAGAACACTAACTGCTGATGGGAAACTCGAAGAGCTAACCCATGAAATGGATCAATACCGCTGGAATATCAGTGAGATACGCTGGAGAGGATTCGGTGAAACATCAACCGATGCAGGCCACAAGCTCTATTTCAGCGGCAAGGAAAATAAACACCAGCATGGTGTTGGTTTCCTTGTTCACAAAAACATTAAGGACACTGTCATGGGCTGCCGGCCAGTCTCAAGCAGACTCATTACCATTCGTTTGAGAGACACCATTCAACATCACCATCATCCAGGTCTATGCGTTAACACCGGTAGGACACGCAGCTTTCCAAAGGCAGACATTGGGAGCGATCACGACCTTGTCCTGATGTCCTTTCGCCTACGTTTACAGAAGATCAAAAGCTCCCAGTTGTTAGATTTCAGCTTATTTCTAAACTGTTCGGACAGACTCTGCGTTGTGTATTTTCAGTCGTAGTAGTAATTCTTGAAGTCGAAATCAAAGCAGCTTGACAGGTTAGATCAGAGGGTTGAATAGATGGTTTATTCCAGGATGTAATACAGCGAGATACAGACTTAGGTTGAATAATCTATAGTGGACCCATTGAGGAGCCGTTTGATGACTTGTTCCTTGGCTGTCGAACCCTCTTCTCGTCAAACCAAAGGGTTGGGGCGAGTATTATACAAAAAGGGGATACATGAATAACACGAAAACAGACGCACTCTCAGCACTGATAAGGTATCTGGCCCTGGCCATGTCCCGGAGGACCAGGTCGGTTCAACCTTGTTGAGACATAACAATGGCAGAACACCCTGTCAGTATGAGAGGCCCTGGCTTGTCCCTAGACTAGAAATGTGAACAACAGAGAGACACTAAAATACACCAACATTCTACATTCCTCCCTCTTGATCATACTAAACATAGTTTAAAGATCACCCACAAAATGAGAATTCAGTGTATTTTCTGGTGACCCATTAATAATTAACTAAATCAATGAAAGAAAGCATAAAAGGCAATAGACAAGTAAATTCAAATCATACACAAGTAAACCAGGTGTAGGCCACTATAATAAAGAAAATAACAAACTCATTAGGTTACTCATGATTAAAACAAAACATAAAAAATGTAAAGAATCAAGAAAGTCAACTGTCCAGACACCTCCCTCTGCTTGGCACAACAACATCACAGACAATACTGCAAGACTGAGTTGGTTTTGAGTAGCAGTTGCAACAGAGTTCTTTCCCAGTTGATGAGGTGTGATGGGGTGTGCAGGTGTGCAGGTGTGATGGGGGATGAGGATGAAAGTTCGTAGTAGGGCGTCAGGACAAACACAGACACAGTTCAGTTCAAGGACTCATCCCAAGGACTCAACAAGTGTCCGTGTCTCCTGGATCTCCCAGGTACGATGAAACATGAAACAAAGAAAAAGTGCAGTATCAGTCATGGGGGAGGCATTGTCACAGCCTCCAACAGTAATAATAATCAACTATGGTTTGTAATTGCCTCAATGATTCGATAAACAATGAAAAATGATCATACAAAAATTAATCGCTTGATTCGAAAATGGTTATATCAGTAATCAGTCATCATAGTTCTCAATAAACCTTGTGTGAATGAATGAATGATTGAACCTTTGTTAAAAAATAAAACAAAACAAATAAAATGTTCTAAAGCTGAGCAGTTGTGTCAAGAAGGAACCAACATGAATTCTCAATTAGACAGGCGACAAAGGTGACAAAAGTCCTAGCATCTTTCGAAGACTAACCTCTCGTGAAAATAAAGGAATGAAAATAACAAACACTCAAACACTCCTTACTCTTCACCCCGTATCGGTTAGTTTGCGTGCCAAATCTCATGAGTGTCATTCCAAGTTGGTGTTATTGTTGTTTTCCGACATTGAATCGATATGCGGCTGAGTTCTTCAGCACTCTGCCATTGTAATTTCTTACATAGTTCCTTCATTTTGTCTGAGCTGTTTTCTTCCCCTACTCTCTCGTTGGAGCGGTCACGGTACATCTTTCGAGGGGCTTTACATTCTCTCTGCCAGTGTCCAATTTGTCCGCAGTTGTGGCATGGTCGAGGTTCTTTCTGTCTGTCTGACTGGGGGGATCGTTCTCTATCCCTGTTGGACTGGGGGAATCTTTCTCGTTCCCTGGCCATTTCCTTCTTCTCGTCAGCCCGGAATCGAATCCTGACTTCTTCATCTCGATCCACCTTTTCTCCGACTTCCTTGATCTCTGCCATTGTGCAGCTACGGTTGTCCCAGCTGGGAAGCCTTGTCTTCACTCCCCTTCGGATCTCATATGTTAGGCGAAGTTTTTCTTCGGTTCCTTGCAAATCATGTCTGTCGTTGAAGAATCTAGACAGTGTCTCGCTAATTGAATAAATATCAATATCTCTAACCTCCAATTCAAAAGAATCTTGTTCAATTGGTTCAGACGCATTGGGACTTTGATTGCTATCTTTTTCCTCCTTTTCTGCCTTTACCTTTCGGCATTTTCTATCTTTTTTTTTTCCCATGCAAAGCTAAAACTAGCGACCAATCGCTGCTTAGAAAAAACAAATAAACGTCTCCCACGGAGCTCGGTATGCCGACAACAGATGATGGCACACTTTTTCCCTCTTCGATTAAAAAACAATATATGTGATTCCTCGGCGGGGATCAAAACAACATAGCACAAACAAAAAAACTCTGGCGATTCATGTAACCTCACCACTGAATTCAATACAAATACGGTTTCACTCCTTGTCTGACAAGTCGTAAAACAAAAGCCCTGAGCAAACCAGACGTCTTAAGTTATATTCAGGACACGTATCAACATTGACAAACTAGCAAAGATGAACAAATCACTTGAATGACATGCTATTACAATATTCTAGGACTCTATCCCAGCTTCTAGGACTCTAGCCCAGACCAAAGGCCTTATTCTACAAACAAATTCAATAGTTTCATATGGCGTATATTCAGTGATTATTGAGCTCTTAATCACTAATACAGGTCCTCACTTCGTCAAGCTCTTAATGACACAACTTCATTACTCAGCAAATGTAGTGCAGCCTAATAGTAAAACAAATAATAATAATCACAGTTATGTGTGTGTAGATTATTTTAAGATTACTTTCTTGTTCTTTTCTCTTGGTCGAGAGTGTGGAATGAGATTCAGTCACCGTTGATTCCCACGTGGTGCATGGAGATGCGCTGGTTCAGCCGCGTTGTGGATGCGGGTCCCTCAGCAGGGCAGGCGTTGATCCGACGTCTTCCCAGGCAGGGCGCGCGGTCTTCTCGATCACAGGGCAATCTTCAGAGGCAATCGTCTTCTCACTCCTCTCTCTTCAAGACGGTGTCACGGCACCAAATGTTAGATTTCAGCTTATTTCTAAACTGTTCGGACAGACTCTGCGTTGTGTATTTTCAGTCGTAGTAGTAATTCTTGAAGTCGAAATCAAAGCAGCTTGACAGGTTGGATCAGAGGGTTGAATAGATGGTTTATTCCAGGATGGAGTACAGCGAGATACAGACTTAGGTTGAATAATCTATAGTGGACCCATTGAGGAGCCGTTTGATGACTTGTTCCTTGGCTGTCAAACCCTCTTCTCGTCAAACCAAAGGGTTGGGGCGAGTATTATACAAAAAGGGGATACATGAATAACACGAAAACAGACGCACTCTCAGCACTGATAAGGTATCTGGCCCTGGCCATGTCCCGGAGGACCAGGTCGGTTCAACCTTGTTGAGACATAACAATGGCAGAATACCCTGTCAGTATGAGAGGCCCTGGCTTATCCCTAGACTAGAAATGTGAACAACAGAGAGACACTAAAATACACCAACATTCTACACAGTGCACTAGAATGAAGTTTGATCTGGACAAACTGCGAGACCCTGAGGTGGCAGAAGCCTTCAAGGCAAAGATAGGGGGAAGGTTTTCACCACTGCTCGTCCTAGGTGCAGAAGAAGTTGACGTCAACCTCATGACCACCACGCTGATCAGTCATAACCGAAACAGCCACTGCAATCCTTGGCAAACTCCGCCTAAGGAAAAAACCTTGGGTCACCAATGAACTGCTTGACTTGTGTGACAAGCGAAGAGCCCTGAAGAAAAGTAAGAACTCACCTGAAGGAACTGATGCTTACAGAGAAGTCAACAGGAGCATCGAGAAAGGCATGCAGTCAGCAAAACAGAACTGGATTGAGGGAAAGTGAAGAGATATAGAGAACAGCCTGAATACCAACACCAACACCAAGATGGCATATCAAACTGTCAAGGAGCTAACAAGAGCAAAACAGACCAGAGTCTCTACAATTCAGAGTAAGACTGGTGAATGCCTAACGGAAGAACAGAAAATCCTGGACAGGTGGACAGAATAATAATACATTTTATTTATAATGCACTTTATATTCAAGAATCTCAAAGTGCTTCAGAGAAAAAAAAAAAAAACTATTAAAAGGGGGAACCTCAAAGAAAGTTTAGCTAAATGCTCTTTTAAAGAGATGGGTTTTGAGGTTCCGTTTAAAAAGAGCTGTAGTCTGTGGAGCCCTCAGGTGGTCAGGGAGGGCGTTCCATAGTCTAGGGGCAGCAGCAGAAAAGGCCCGATCACCCATGGTGCACAGCTTCGTATGTCGGGTTTGGAGGGTGTGAGTGGATCCTGAACGGAGTGTACGTGAGGTTGTCGGGGGGGTGAGGAGTTCCTGAAGGTAGAGGGGGGCAAGTCCGAGAAGGCACTGGTGGGTGAGTAGGGAGACCTTGTACTCAATTCTGAGTGGGACAGGGAGCCAGTGCAGTGATTTCAGGATGGGGGTGATGTGGTCACGCTTGTGCACCCTCATCAGGACCCTGGCAGCACTGTTTTGAATGTATTGGAGCCTCTGGATGCTCTTGCCAGGGATCCCAATGAGGAGTGCATTGCAGTAGTCCAACCTGGAGGAGACAAAGGCATGGACGAGCTTCTCTGCATCAGCCAGGGTGAGTGATTGGCGGAGTTTGGCGATGTTCCTGAGGTGGTATAATGCTGTCTTACAGAGGTGTTTGATGTGGGTGTCAAAATTAAGTTGTGGGTCCATTTTAACACCGAGGTTGGTGACGGATGTGGAAAGGGGGATGTTTTGGCAAGAGAAGGTGATATTGGTGATGGTGGGGGAGCGGAGCTGATGTGGCGTGCCAACAAGGATGGCTTCCGTTTTATGGCTGTTAAGTTGTAGGAAGTTGAGCTTCATCCACGCCTCTATCTCCTCCAGGTAGGTGGTCAGTGTGGATGTTGGCAGAGGGGCAGAAGAAGTGGGGGTTGTCCTGATGTAGAGCTGTGTATCATCAGCATAGCAGTGGTAAGATAAGCCATGCCTGCTAATGACACTACCCAGGGGGAGCATGTACAGTGAGGGGTGTACAGTGTGGGGCCCAACACCGAGCCCTGGGGGACACCGCAGGTGACGTTGTTGGTGTGTGATTTTGCTTTGCCAAGGGCAACGTGCTCAGTTCTGTCAGTGAGGTACGAGGTGAACCAGTTCTTTACATTTCCTGATAGTCCAATGGTGTATTGCAGGCGGTGAAGGAGAATATTGTGGTCAACCGTATCAAAAGCAGCTGTTAAGTCCAGGAGGATGAGGAGAGATGGGGAGCCGGTGTCTGCTGCCATCAGGAGGTCATTTGTGACCCTGACCAAGGCTGTTTCTGTACTGTGGCCATAGCGGAAACCAGACTGGAATTTTTCAAACAAGTGATGTTGTATGAGGTGATCCTGGAGTTGTGCTGCAACAGTTTTTTCCAGAACTTTTGACAGAAATGGGAGATTTGATATGGGCCTGTAGTTGGAGAGGACTTCTGGATCAAGGGTAGGTTTTTTTAATGTTGGTCTGATGACAGCAGTTTTTAATGCAGATGGGATATGGCCGGCCAGGAGGGAGTGGTTAATGATATTGGTGATGAGTGGAGAGACAGCAGAGATGTTGGCCTTCAGCAGAGCTGTACTGCCCTACAAAGGCAAAGTGCAGTAACTACGTCAACATTGAAACTGAGAAAAATGCCTTCAAAGTTTTCATACTGGCCGGCCAAACCTGTTGCAGGTACAATAGTGGTGATACTTTCAATGAATACCTTTATAGGAAGGAAAATTGTATCGAAAAAGAAAAGACCAACGATATGACCTTTGACCTCAAAATTGTAGATACTGCACTCTGCCTTTGTATTACCTCGAACAACTAGAGTACTATTACAAAGGCAAAGTGCATTATCTACAATTTAAATGTGTTCTGAATGTAACTTTTTTGCATTACCAATGCCTTTTTATTTAATTTAATTTGCTTGTGCTTCGTTTATGAAGGTTTTTGAGAGTATTGAAATTGCTTGTAACCTTCAATAATCTATTTTGTCCTTATGTCCGTGTCACATCGCAGCCCTAAACAATTGAAGAGTTTGGTTCCAGCACGCTATATCCACAATTTTAATGAATTTTCATGAATCATTTTTTTATATAAAAAGGTTTTAGGTTATATCAGTGAACCTGCAGTTGGGATAGTGTTCTGTGATGTATCTTAACTTTAACAAAACAACAAAAATACTATTTTGTTGATATCACTGGAGATACACACTATAAATATAGATGGCGTTTTGAAATCAAACCCTTCAATTGCATTTTTTTGTCATCAACATTGCCATTATCTTCCCAAATATCCTTAACATTTTACACACGATAGTATTTTGGTTTGTGGATTTTCATTTTAATTAGAAAATTAAGGGGGGGGGGGGGAGGCTACTGCATGGTGGCAGCCAGTGGGAAGCTTAGATAAGTGATTCACTGGAACTCTTGGATGCATACATATGTGTGTATTAAAGTAAGTATTATACAAGATTGGATATTACTGTTTTGGCAAGAAGTGGCAAAAGACTATCAACAATTCATAGAGGTCACTCAGTTACATTAGTTTGAAATATAATAACCATAAGAACTACAGATAAGGTAGATATAATAAAAAATTACTTGCCAATTATATCCCAAACTAGATCTAACGTCAAAATGAGTGACTGCTATTTTATACAATAGAAGAAATGAACCGAAGACGTCAACTGATCTCGATGGTGGTTTTGCAACCTTTGGACTTTCTGCTTGAACTTCATTGGCTATCCTTTAGACAACGCAATATTTTACCTAAACCATGTGATGTAATAATAATAATAATAATAAATAAAATGTATATAGCGCTTAATATGGTACTCTAAGACGCTTAAATGTAGCGTGTGGAATGAGAAGTAAACAACCAATCTAAATGGACATTTCATTTTCATTCAATATCGTATTTGCGGCTGCAGGCGCTGCACGGCTCTCCTCAGGAGATCAGCTAACTCTAGAATGCTAAAGTAACAGTGACTTAAATGGAGTCGACTAACTAAATGAGTAGGCTGATTTTGTTATCTTCACATCAGTTAGATTAGCTGCCCCGAAACGAAAATAGTTTCAGAAATGAAGACAAGAAACAAAACAGCGACGTGATCGTAATTGGACTATGACAGCGGTTCCAGAATGGAAAGATGCTACAGGCTTCAAGGGAGCAGGTTGGCTAAAATGGCTTAATAGATTTAGGTCAGTTGTTGATATTTTTCCATCGTCCTTACCATTGTCTGGATACTTGCGTTTCAAAGCAAGTTCCACCATGAGTTTTCCTCAGTAGATTCGGATGGAGCTAATAAGGCAGACCGCAGTATCTACTGTGTCAAAGCCGGGTGAACAAAGGCAGAACGCAGTAACTTCACTTACTGCGTTTAGCCTTGGTATTAGGTTGGATTTTGTAGTTACTGCAAATTTGACTTGGGGATATCTCTGAAACGGGACACAGTTGGACCAAGAGTTTTTGTCTCAAGACAAAGAAGGTGTTATAAAACCCATTTTCACTCTGAACTCAATTTTGACAAAATACGTAGTTACTGCACTTTGCCTTTGTAGGGCAGTGTAGGGAAAGGGTCTAGTGCACAGGTGGATGGCTTCATTTTCCTGATGACGTCCTCCACCTCTTCCTTTGTGATGCTGGAGAAGGAGCAGAGGTCTGGACAGAGTCAATCGGTGGGTCAGCAGTTGGAAGGGGCAGGACAGTAGTGGTGGAGAGGTGTGAGCGGATGTTATTCACTTTTTGTTTAAAAAAGTTGATGTGCATGTTGCACCTCTCCGTGGTGACATCAGATTGGGATGGTAAAGGGGGTTTGAGAAGGTGATTGATAGTTGAAAAGAGCTGTTTGGAGTTACCAGGGCTATTGTTGATTATTGTGGAATAGAACCTGGACTGTGCATTATTCAGGGCTTCAGCATATGCCCTCCTGTGTTCCCTGTATGCCTGTTTGTAAACGGTCAGACCAGAGGCCTTGAGTAGCCGCTCAAGGACACGCCCAGCAGCCTTCATTGTACGTAGTTCACTGGTGTACCAGGGTGCGGAGCGCGAGAAGGAGACTGACCTCGATGTTAAGGGGGCGTGGAGATCCAGGAGACTGCTCAGGGACTGGTTGTATAAGTCCACTGAGTCAGCAACAGAGAGGGAGTCAGTTGAGCCAGAGGAGAGATGTTGAAGGTCCAGGGCCAGGGCATCCATGTTGATATTTTTCACATTCCTGAAGTGGATCTGCCGCTTTGGTTTGGTGTGGGAGGAAGGAAAAGGGAGCTCCATTGACACAACTCTGTGATCCGAGACGCCAAGGTCATAGACCTGTAGGTTGCTGATGGGGGCGGAGTTTGAGATGACCAGGTAAATTGTGTGTCCTCTGGAGTGTGTGGGGGCATCAACATGTTGTTGTAGGTTGAGGGAGTCTAGCAGCTGAAGAAAATCAGCAGCGGGCTGGCATGAGGGGGTGTCAACATGAATATTTAAATCACCCAGAATGATGGTATTGGCAGAGGTAGTACAGAGTGTTGTGAGGAGATCAGACATTTCCGGGATGAAAGCAGAGTTGGGTTTTGGGGGCCTGTATATGAGTAGAACAGTCATGGGATGGGGGGGCTTGCATGTGAATGCAAGACATTCACAGGAGGAAGTTGTAGGCAGCACCATGGGGGACAACTCCAGGTCCTGTTTGTGGATGACAGCTAGGCCACCACCGCGTCCAGTTCTGCGGGCTGCCTCCAAGTAACTGTAGCCTGGGGGACAGGCTTCGTTTAGGGCAGAGTAAACCTCTGGCTGGTGCCAGGTTTCTGTTAGACACATGAAGTCAAGTCCCTTTTCCCTGATATGCTCTTCAATCAAGCTGGATTTATTATTTAAGGATTGAGTGTTGAAAAGTTCAAATTTGACCAGTGACTTGTGGGGTTATTCTCTGTACAGGTCGCAGAGCCTTAAAATCCACTCCGCGCAGGTTGGAATCCACTCCATGAAATCTATCCAGCCGGGAGTGCGGGGATCTCGCGATGTTTCGTCTTTTGCCCTCAGCCGTCTCAGCGGACCTGATGGATGTGATGAAGCCGGCAGGCTGACCATAAATAAAGTTTCTCCCTGAGCCTCTGTGGATATATCGAGGTCTACGCAATAGTCCTAGCTGCTTAATGGTGGAAATACAGGGTGGGATGGAGCGATTGTTGTACTTCAGCATCTGTGGGGCGAAGTACGTCAACATCAAACCTGATGTTGAGTGATGTTTGCCTGTTAGCAGCTAGGTACGGACCCGAAGCATCTGGGGAAGAGCTGGGAGGCAGTGCAGAAAATCCACGAGACAGTAGAGACAGCTTAGCAGGTTGACCAGGGCATATTCCTCACCAGGATCACCGAAAAAAACGCCAGCAGTGACCAGGAAAATGTCACATCGGCTACTTGTTTTTAGCCGTTGTTTTTAGCCGTTGCTAGGGACGCCAAAATAGCAAGTGAGCTACACGGCTCTTCACAATAACACTGGAACAACTAAAGACAGTCCATAAGCTTGCTTTTCGTCGCTGATGTAGCTTGCAGGGAACCAAGTAGAGATTATATGTCCACAAAAAATCACTTTTTAAAATAGAATCTGCCAAAATTGGCCCAAAAATTGCTTGGAGAAGCGGCGAACAGACAGCGCCAGCGTCCTCTCCGTTTGTTGCCTAGTGAATATATATAGAGCTCAGAATACTGCTCTAAGCTCTATAACCACACGGCAGGTGGAGAGCCCACAGTCCTCGCATGTCCTCAATCCATCGAGGAAGAGGAAAAACTCCCCATCCTCCGTGAAGAAGTGGAGACAGCAGTCCGAGCACTGAAAAAAGGAAAGACAGCCGGAGTGGACAACATCATAGCAGGGAGAGAAGCCATGATCGACCCTCATGAGTGGTGAGTGGCCTACATCATGGACCCAGTCACTCATCATCACACTTCCGAAGAAAGGCAATCTCCAACTGTGCCAAAACCACCGCACCATCAGTCTCATTAGCCATCCCAGCAAAGTCCTGCTGAAAATAATACTGAATAGGTTAAAACCTCAAGCTGTACTGATCATAGCTGAAGAACAGGCTGGATTTAGGGTAGGGCAGAGCACCACAGAACAGATATTCAACCTCAGAATTATCTGTGAGAGATATCTGCAGCATCAACACCTTTACCACGTGTTTATAGACTTCAAGAAAGCCTTCGACCGGGTATGGCACTGTGGGCAACCATGAGGAAATATAACATCAGCCCTAACCTTGTCAGAGTCATACAACAGCTGTACAACAAAGCTACCAGCGCAGTTCTCTAAAATGGAGCTATCAGAGACTGGTTCAGGACAACAACTGGAGTGCGCCAAGGATGCTTTCTCTCCCCTATTCTCTATAATCTTTTTCTGGAGCGTATCATGACGGATGCCCTGGCAGATCATGAAGGAACGGTCAGCATTGGAGGCAGACCGATTACCAACCTCCGTTTTGCAGATGACATTGATGGGCTAGAAAAATAACTTGCCAGCCTTGTTGAAAGGCTTGACACTACTTCCCAAGCCTATGGAATGGAAATCCATGCTGAGAAAACCAAAATGATGACCAACAACAACAGGGGCATCCTCTCAGAGATCAAAGTCAACGGACAGGCACTGGACACGGTGTCCAGCTTCAAATATCTGGGAGCAATCGTGTCCGATGAAGGATCCAAGCAGGAAGTCCTTGCCAGAATTGCCCGAACAACTGCTGCTCTGGCAAAACTCCAGCCCATATGGAAAGACAAAAACATCAGTCTGGCATCAAAGGTGAGACTACTGCGATCACTTGTCAACTCAATCTTCCTATATGCTTGCGAAACTTGGACCCTTACAGCTGAGCTACAGAAGATAATACAGAGCATGGAGATGAGATGCTACAGGAGACTCATGGGAATCTCCTACACCCAACATGTCACAAACGAGGAAGTTCGGCAAAAGATCAGCCAAGCCATCGGCTCACATGATGACCTGCTTACCACTGTTAAAAAACGGAAACTGAGGTGGTACGGACACATCACCAGATCCTCAGGCCTTGCAAAGACCATCTTGCAAGGAACCGTACAAGGTGGAAGGAGACGAGGGAGACAAAAGATAAGATGGGAAGATAACATCAGAGAATGGACTCGCTTGAAAATCAGTGAGGTAATGAGAGCTGCCGAGGACAGAGAGGGATGGAGAGAGCTGGTCAACAGATCGTCTGTGGTGCCCCAACGACCCTCCGGGGTTATGGGATAGGTGAAAGGTGAAGGTGAAAAGTCATAATAACGAGATATAAAGTCATGACAGTAGGCTGCATCTAGATGGTTTACATTAAAAGATCAGTGTCGTAACGTCATAGAGTTGGATCACCACATTGAGCAATATTTCCAAAGACGATATACAAATGATGAAATTCTGGCAGTATTTGCTGAGGTGAATGGGGTAGTGCTGAGCAAGCGGAAACTTGAAAGGATTCTGAGAGAGAAAAGATTGTGGCGCAGGAAGGGCAAGACAGATGTGGCCGAGGTGGCAGCTTTCATTGAAGCGCAACTCCAAACGTCTGGGCAGTGTCATGGCTACCGTTGGATGTACCAACATTTTTGGATAAATGGCATTATTACCGACAGGGAAACAGTACGTGTTCTCTTGCGGCTGTTGGACAGTGAGGGAGTTGACCTGAGATCAAGAAATAGACTACGGCGGAGAGTATATCACAGCCGGGGTCCCAATTACGTCTGACACATTGACGGCTATGACGACCTTAAACCGTATGAGATCTGTATAAGTGGATGCATAGATGGTTTTTCTAGGAGTCTCATCTGGCTGGAGGCATACAAAACTAATCTTGATCCGAACGTGATTGCTGGTTATTTCATGGATGCTGTACTAATAGCTCAAGGTTGCCCTGAACGATTACGGGTAGATTTAGGGACAGAAAATGTTCGTTTGGCCGAAGTGCAAAGATTCCTGCACTTTTCAGAGGGTCAACTTGAAATCGAACGTGTCACATTTGGTCCAAGCACTGGCAACCAGTGCATTGAAAGATGGTGGCTGACATTACGCAGTCAGTGCGCCCAGTTTTACATTTACATTTAGGGCATTTAGCAGACACTTTTATCCAAAGCGACTTACAATAAGTACATTTGTCATAAGAAGTGCATCAATCTATCGCTGTCGGTACAGAAAGGATGTTCATAGAACCAAGTGCAAGTACAACAATCGCTAGGCTAACCAATTCCCCGTGTTACAGCAATGATAGCAGCTACTGCAGTTGCTACACAGTTAAGTACTATAATACAATACAATACAATACAACACAATACAGTGTACAATGGTGGCCAGAAGGGGGAGGGTGGCTATGCAGAGTTGAGGTGGACTCTGAACAGGTGCGTCTTGAGTCTTTTTCGGAAGATAGTGAGCGACTCTGCGGTCCTGAGAGCGGCAGGGAGCTCGTTCCACCACTGAGGTCCCAAAACCGAGAAAAGTTGTGACTTTGCTGAACGGCCTTTGCTAGCTCTTAGCAATGGCGGTACCAGACGTCCAGCTGAGGTAGTTGAGCGGAGGGATCGAGCTGGGGTGTGTGGCTTTAGCAATGCTTGGAGGTAGGCAGGGGCAGTTCCATTGACTGCCTTGTATGCCAGTACCATCGTCTTAAATTTGATGCGAGCTACTACAGGGAGCCAGTGGAGGTCCCGGAAGAGGGGGGTCACATGGGAGAACTTCGGTAGGTTGAACACGAGGCGCGCTGCCGCATTCTGGATGCGCTGCAAAGGTTTAATCGCAGAGGCAGGAAGTCCAGCCAGGAGTGAGTTGCAGTAGTCGAGGCGGGAGATGACCAGTGATTGGACTAAAAGCTGAGCTGCTCCCCTTGTGAGGAAGGGCCGGATTCTGCGGATGTTGTAAAATGCAAATCTGCAGGATCGGGCCACCGCAGTGATGTTTGCGGTGCAGCATAACTGATTGTCCAATACCACACCGAGGTTTCTGGCAGTTGGAGAAGGAGATACAGTGATGTTCTCAACGGTGACCAGTAAGTCCATGTGTGGGCAATCTTTCTCTGGGATTAGGAGGAGCTCGGTTTTGTAGAGGTTTAGCCTCAAGTGATGGGCAGTTGTCCAGGTGCTGACGTCCGCCAGACATTCCGATATGCTTGTTGCAATCAGGGCTTTATCAGATGAGGGGAAAAAGAGAAATAGCTGAGTGTCGTCAGCATAGCAGTGATAGGAAAAGCCGTGTTGCAATTACCGAGCAAAGAGATCTGGTATAGAGGGAGAACAGAAGAGGCCCCAGTACAGAGCCTTGAGGGACACCAGTTTCAAGCGTGCAAGGTTTGGACAAGGAGCCATTCCATGTCACTTGATAGGTGCGGTTCGTCAGGTAGGATGTGAACCAGGAAAGAGCAGATTCAGCGATGCCAAGTTCGGCAAGAGTGGCAAGGAGGATCTGGTGGTTCACTGTGTCAAATGCTGCGGACAGATCGAGGAGAATGAGAACCGATATGAGGGACGAGGCTCTGGCAGCACGGAGGGACTCAGTCACCGTGAGGAGAGTCGTCTCAGTGGAGTGTGCCTTCTTGAAACCTGTCTGGTGAGGGTCAAGGATGTTGTAAGATGAGAGATAGGAGGACAATTGGTTAGCAATGAGGACTTCCAGTGTTTTAGACAGGAATAAAAGAAGAGAAACCGGTCTGTCGTTCTGGATGTCGGTGGTATTAAGAGTTGTTTTTTTGAGGAGAGTCTTTATTCTGGCAGTCTTGAAAGACGCTGGAACAATGCCTGAAGTGAGGGAGGAGTTGATAATTGAGGTGAGAAATGGCAGGATGTCGCTTGAGACATCCTGGAGGAGAGAGGAGGGGATAGCGTCAAGGGGGCAGGTGGTGGCATGGTTAGATGTTATTATTACTCTTAAGAGGTCAGAGGGCTAAATTGGGTAAAGGCAGAGGAGGGGATGGGAGGAGGGAGAATGGAGGCAGGGATAAAAGAGGAGCTAATGTCCTTCACTTTCTGGGTAAAGTAGGTAACAAAGTCCTCAGCAGTGAGGCAGGAAGGAGGTGGGGGTGAGGGAGGGTTGAGGAGGGACGAGAACAGGGAAAACAGTTTCCTGGGGTTTGAGGCAGAGGAGTTGATTTTGTTCCGGTAGAAGGCAGATTTGGTTGTTCACACACAAGAGGTGAAATCTGAAAGAAGGAAAAGATAGTGAGATAGACCATTAGGACAGTCTGATCTCTTCCATTTCCTCTCAGCTGTTCGCAACTTTGTTCTACAAGTTCGCAGAGCATGGGACAGCCAAGGAGGGGGGGGGGGAGGATCGCGCTGGTCTGGAGTGGAAGGGACAGAGGGAATCCAAAGAGGGGGAGAGGGAGGATAGCAGAGTGTCTGAAGATTCATCTGTAGATAGTTGAGAGAATCTTTCGATAGAAGGTAGTGAAGACTGAACAGTAGAGCCAAACGTAGAGGGAGAAAGGGCACGGCAAATGTGCTGACAATGCGAGTGGTGACAATGTGGGGACTAGAGAGGAGGGGGGAGAGGATTTCAAGGGGAGTGAAAAATCAACAAAGTGATGGTCAGACACGGGGAGCGGGGTAACGGAGAGAGCAGAGGTGCCGCAGGACCTGGTGAATATTAGGTCAAGCTGGTTCCCGGCCCTATGTGTGGGAGGAGAAGGGGATAGTGTTAAGTCAAAGGTCGAAAAAGTTGGTTAGTTCAGGTGAGTGCAACTTCTCTGGCAGGATGTTGTATGAAGGTATTATTGTAGCAAAAGTCTTTAGCACCTGTAACTGCAGAATTTGAATGCGTACACTAAAGTCACAGTAAATTTGAAGTCGTATATATTTATTTTGCATGTGTACTCTAAAGTCACAAATGTGTAACAGTACATTTGTAGTCGTAAAAAATATATAAATATTTTTTATACCATTGTAAACACAAAATAGGGTCTACGAGTACGCTAATCTGTGTTACAGGTGCACAAATCCTTTTGCTACAATTATTGCAGCACAGTTGGTGCAAAACACATTCGCACACCCGTGTTTCATAATCTGAGAACATGCCCAAAAGGTGTGCATTCGTAAACCCAAATTTGAACAAATGCATCAGAAGTTGCACATCTGTGAACGCTATGTTAATTCAGCATTTTAATGAGCGAGCACAAAACCATTTTACAACTGCTCGAATCTGCTCCTGCAAGTCTCAGCTGTGGGGTTTTTTGCAGGTTGTTTTGCAACACCCCTAGGTGGTAAATGTGTAGCAAAAGTATTCGTATCCGTAGATGACAGAGCGTCCGTGAGCGGGACAAAATAGTCCCGCCTATAATTTCCTAATCCAATGAAAATCGCCGGCAGGGATGCATTTCTCAAATTACACTGGGACCCACCCCGTGCCAGCCATGGAGCTATAAAGATCGCAGCATACTCAGTACGGGATACGTTTATTTCTGGAGAAGTGAAGAGGGCGTCCTACTGAACGGAGATGGGTATCCTACATTATGTTAAATGAAATGACTTAGTTCAAGTGAATTCCCCCCAAAGTATTTCATTAACATGCCGCAAATGTCCTTGAATGTATTTTAATGGTCGCCATAACATAAATTCAGAAATGCTAATGCAATACTTTGGGGAGAATTCCCTTGAACTAAGTCATTTCATTTTACATAATGTAGGATACCCACCTCCGTTCAGTAGGACGCCCTCTTCAAAGAAACGTACCCGCGCTAAGAATGCTGCGATCTTTATAGCTCCATGGCTGGCACGCGATGGGTCCCAGTCAGGGACGGCTGGTATAAATGGGCTGACAGGGCTAAGCCCTCTTACAGTGAAAATAAAAAAAATATTATTAAAAACTTAGAACATATTGTTTTAAATTTTGGTAGAACCTAAAGGAGCAACAGCACCAAAAAGTGACAGAAAAACCCAGGATATATATATCTTCGTTTTTTTCCTGTGAATGGGCTAAATGTATTCAGCCCAAGCGCAGTAGCGTAAGCTTCCATTGACGTTTGATTGACAGGTGCCCTGACACGCCCCCTTCATATGCTTCCCATTTGGGCTAAATTAGTTTAGCCCAAAGGCTGACCTAGCACAGTAGCTACAGTACAGTGTCCTTCGACTAATCACAGCACAGTAGCGCAAGTGCAGTATGGCGGGCGTTAGCATGAAAATGAATGAAGTGGATTATTTACTTTCTAATCGGTTTTCTTTAATGTCTTTGGAGGAAAAATTGGAAGTGAAAAGATTGGGGACACATCAACCAAACGATGTACAGATTTACTGTCAGGAGTGCGGTCAGAATATGGCCGGTAATAGTGCATTTGTAAGCGGGTCAACTACGTTTCGTATCGAAACATTTAAAAAGCTGTCTAAATAACCCAACATGACGTGACAAGTGTGTAGAGATAGTGGCCCCTCTCCAAGCTGCATTTCATCGACAGGCAACAATAAGGTTCTCTAAGGAATCGGAAATGATCTCATTTAATGAGTTGCCATTCTCAATTTAAATCCGAAATTATTCTCATGAAGAGAAATGGATTAAACATCAACCCGACGTAGGCCTATAGCAATGAGATGGCATGTGCACAATTCATTGCAGTAGCAGGCCTAATGGGCGACACCTTAAAGCAAAAGACAGCTGCGGACGTCGGAAACGCCACATAGGCCTACATGTCCTTCATGATTGACGGCGACACAGACGTCTCTACCAAAGAGTGTGTGATCGTCTACAGCCGCATTTTGCGCAAAGGGAGACCAGTCAACATTTTAATTGTGTAATACTTTAAGCACAAAAAAAGTTTTATTTTGCTTAATGGTTTAGTTCGAAATGTTCAATTTCAGCTCAGTGAAGCACTTTAAACACCTTATTTTTCTTTTTATTTATAATTGTGCTTCAAATAAAGAAATGCCTTTCTCTACACCTTAATCTTGTTTAAAAATCATTCACATTATATGAAAGTTATGAACAGAGATATAAAGGTGACCTCATGGCGTCTGGAGCCCTGTGAAGTATTGATAAATGTAATGCATTCTTTAGCCCACCCACCCAAAATCACCACCAGCCGTCACTGTAATTTGAGAAATGCATCCCGGCCGGTGATTTTCATTGGATTAGGAAATTATGGGCGGGACTATTTTGTCCCGCTCACGGACGCTCTGTCATCTACGGATACGAATACTTTTGCTACACATTTACCACCTAGGGGTGTTGCAAAACAACCTGCAAAAAACCCCACAGCTGAGACTTGCAGGAGCAGATTCGAGCAGTTGTAAAATGGTTTTGTGCTCGCTCATTAAAATGCTGAATTAACATAGCGTTCACAGATGTGCAACTTCTGATGCATTTGTTCAAATTTGGGTTTACGAATGCACACCTTTTGGGCATGTTCTCAGATTATGAAACACGGGTGTGCGAATGTGTTTTGCACCAACTGCGCTGCAATAATTGTAGCAAAAGGATTTGTGCACCTGTAACACAGATTAGCGTACTCGTAGACCCTATTTTGTGTTTACAATGGTATAAAAAATATTTATATATTTTTTACGACTACAAATGTACTGTTACACATTTGTGACTTTAGAGTAGGCCTACACATGCAAAATAAATATATACGACTTCAAATTTACTGTGACTTTAGTGTACGCATTCAAATTCTGCAGTTACAGGTGCTAAAGACTTTTGCTACAATAATACCTTCATAATGTTGAAGTCGCCGAGGATAACGAGTTTTGGATGGACTTTTTCGATAAATTGAAATGGAATGGATACTTCGCTGACACCTTCCTGGACAAGTCATTGGTCCAGTTCTGTTTTCTTTACACAATTCAGGTAAGTTTCACTATTCACTGCTTTATTTTTGTCTGTGGGCTATTATTATTTGTATTATTTTATTTTTATTGTTACACTATACTATTGATTTTGTTTTACCAAAAAAGTTAAATACTAGAACCACACATTACTTTCTGTCTGTAGGAAAGTTTTTTCATGCAATTCATTGCATTTCATTTGTATTCACTTTGAGCCTTATCTTATCAAGAAGAACTGGAGGTCGCATTCGCCTGGAATGAGCAAAGGATGCGTCAAGTGCACAACTCACGAAGTCCTCATGGCTGTCCATCCATCATCATGCAGTGCCTCAACTCTACGGGGCCACGGACTACCTGTATCGCCCAAGTCTGGAGAAGATCGAGGCCTGCTTGGGGGAGTTTGTTTACAAAGACTTCTCATGTGATGATGTGTTTTACATTTGTGTGGGGTGTTATGTCTGAGCATGGCCTTGAATTAACTAACGACGTGTACAAGACAGTATATTAAAAGCAGGGGTAGTTGTTTGTGCTAGATGAGCTGCAGTAGGCCTAATTCAGCATTAGGCCTACTGCAGCTCATTTAGCAAAACTTAACTTGTACCTATCTGTAACTAGAGTAGGCTTTAACTGGTTGTGCAACAATACAAGCCTAACAATATATGTCTTAACCCCTTTTCTCCAATCGTTGTAGTGTCTTTAACATTTAGTTGACAATTCTACTGCAAAAATAAATATATTTGATGTAAACATTGTACTTAATATATTATACTTAATCATGCGTCAGACTTATAATGTTGATTATTGGGATATAACTAAACAGTTAGTCACAATTAAATGAACTGTTTTATTATCTTCCCAGAAAACAGCTTTAAATGTCCCATGACATGAAAATCTCACTTTATGAGGTTTTCTAACGTAAATATGAGTTCCCCTAGCCTGCCTATGGTCCCCCAGTGGCTAAAACTTGCGTTCGGTGTAAAACGAGCATTAGCTGTTCTGCTCGCCTTTGAAAAAACGGAGGCTCAAGTGCGCTGATTTGGAATGTCTGTGTTTAGGACGTCATCAAGCATGATGACGTCCTAAAAGTCATTATGCTCCTCCCCTTACTCTGCCTGGCCCGCCCAGAGACGTTGGCCCGCCAATGAGACTCGACCGTGCGAGCGCGCCACATGTGTGTGTGTGAATACAGTACACACACTGTAACGCAAGTGTTTCTTGTCGGTTCTTTGACGTGTCTTGTATTTCCACAACGAGACTGTTGTGGGGGTTATCTGAGCCATGGTTGAGAAGGAATTGGGGGATCGGAACTTTGGCTTTGACTCGCTGAAGTACATGAACTGCGACATGCCGCCGGTTGCCGCGAGGCACCATCGCCCAGCAGCGGGCAGCCGGCAGCAGGCAGCGCGCGATTCAGTCGACTTCAGGTTGATGTGAAAGTGGAAGAACCAGAGACGTCGCAGAACCCGACAAAGTCGTTTGTGATTCATAATATCGTCTGGAGGTGCACACAGCTTTTGGCCGTGATAATATGTATTATATGATATAGATATCTATGTATCATATGATATTATTTAGATATAGAGCTCCAGGACTGTAACGCAAGTGTTGTACACTTCCTTGTTATTTGGATAACCGTTCTGCTTTTGGTGTTATGGCGCATAACACGTCGGACTCTCGTCTCTGGTATGTCTACAACGAGACTCGTATTGGGGGTTATCTCAGCCAAGGTTGAGAATAAATTGGGCGGAAGGAACTTTGGCTTTGACTCCCTAAAGAACATGAACCACGACATGGAGGAGAAAGGGATTGTTGGCGGCGAATGTCTCCCACTTGAGCCCCGCTGAGGGACCACCGCCGGAAGCGGAGGTGCCTAAGCGCTGCCCGGCAACGATCCCTTTCTCCTCCTTGTCGCGGTTCAGTCTACTTCACATTGATGTGGACGTTGAAGAACCAGGAACGTCGGAGAACCCAACGCGGTCGTTTGAGATTCATAATATCGGCTCACACAGCTTTTGCCCGTGATAATATATATTCTATGATATAGATATCTATGTAGGCTATATGATAATATTTAGATATAAAGCTCCAGGACTCCCGTGTGTTCTAGAATATTTACAGAACACGGCTAAAGGCTGTGTGCGCCTCGCCATTGCGATACATCCACTGTAAACAGAGCGCATGGTACCGTGGCTGCAAGCTGCTCAGGGACACACCCCCACCCTCCTCCTTGACCCGCCTCGCTCCTCCTCATTTGCATTATAGCTAAAGACACCAAAACAGCGCATTTGGGGGAAGCTCAATGTGCGACTGGCTCGGAGTGGCTGTAACTCTGCACCACGGCTGAATTTCGGGAACGTCTTTGAATACTGTGTTAGTTGCCCACTAATACCTATATTAAAGAATACATAAAATAGCATGTCATGGGACCTTTAATAAACAACTTAAGCTGCTGATGGCGGCTGAAACGGCTAAACGATGTATTGGTGGTGATAACTAATAATCACATTAATACAATAGTTCATTATATAATTACATATTTACACATTAAATATAATCCAGCATCTCAAAGTCTCTACATTAAGTCACATTACATTATATAATTTCCTATTTACATATAATCCAGCATCTCAAAATCATTAAATGAAGTAATCTCGACATGAAGAGGCTGTTGATGGCAGCTGAATCTGCTAAACTATGTATTGGTGGGGATGACTATTAGACATTTCATTAATACATCAGTACATTATATAATTACATATTTACATAATCCAACATAGCAAAATATGTAAATTAAATCTCATTACATTAATACGTCAGTACATTATATAATTTCATATTTACATCTTGCATATTTACATATTACAGGAGGCTGCTGACGGCAGCTGAATCAACTAAACTATGTCCATTGCCCACACACCACTCTCCAATACTTTGTTCATTTCATGTCTGAAATCCGGGTAATTGTCATAATTAATTGGCAACTCCAAGTAGCAACTCCAAGAAGTGTGGGCGATGGACCGTCTCTGCAAACCTTGCCAATTCCTGAAGCTCAAAGTAATGGTCTTACCAAGAAACAAATCAGAGCCAGTGCAAAACCGAAGCCTCAGCAGCGACACCCCTCGGCAGCGCAGGGTCGCCGAGAGAGTGCGTCGGCATTGGCGTGTCGGGCTCCAGCCAGGTGTTCCACTCTGAAGACGTAGGCCAGGAGTTCCTCCAACCTCCTGGCCACCTGCCCTTCCGGCTCTTTGAAGGTCATGAGCCACTAGAGAACAGGCAGGCCACAGAGGTAGTACCTGAAGTGACGGATGGAGAGCACTACGGCCAAGAGCTCTCTGCGGGTAACGCAGTAGCGCCGCTCCGCCTTGTTAAAGGCCCGGCTAAAGTACGCCACCACTCTCTCTCCATCAGGCCCCTGTGAAAATGAGCCTCCCGACTCACTTCCACTTCGGGATGTAGCGGTTTAGTACGCAATGAAGATCTTTAAGTAGGCCACAAAAATTCAGCCAGCAGCATAAATTAGGTGAAAAACTGATTTATTTTCCATGTTTGAAAAAGTGAAAAGGCAAAGCCAAACAAAATACTTTGATAAACAAAACCAAAAATCAACCAGAGAGTTGCCCTCATGCAAAGTTCCATTAACATGAACATGTACCAGCCTCACAGCAAGCCGTCTCTCTATGCCTCTGTCATGCCAAATTTGTACCGGCCTACGTCAACAGTTGTTGACAAATTCCAAACCTGCCTGGCAACAGACGACGCGATCGTCTGTTGCCTGGCAACGGGCGATCGCGTCAAATGACGTAGGAAGGTTCTTGAACATTCGCGAACTTTCATGCTCGTTCATTGCACTCCTTCATTGAGCGTGACAAGACAGGTTTTTGAAACCTCCTAAAAACACTCAGTTTATTAGCTAAATTCGATTAAACGATTCAATACAATACAAATATAAAGTAAAAACAAGTTTTATCTAGCGATCCGTTATCTATTATGTTATTTGGTGTTCGGCAACATAAGCACGAATGGTTTTTGAAACCTGCTTTAAACACTCAGTTTACTAGCTAAATTCGATTAAACAATTCAATACAATACAAATATAAAGTAAAAACAAGTGTTATCTAGCGATCCGTTATCTGTATTATGTTATTTCGTCTTTGGAAACATGAGCCGAATGTTTTTTGAAACCTGCCCGGCAACGGACAACCCAATCAAATCAGTTGTCAAGTTGTCAACAACTGATGACGTAGGCCGGTACAAATTTGGCAGCCGGTACAAATTTGGCATGACACCTCCACCAACCACGAAAGCAGAAAATACCGGGCTTAAATAAAGCCAACCAATTACCCAAAATGGTAGATACCAACTACCATGGGGGTTCAACGACCCAAGTACCATGATACATTTATATTTTATAATTCAATCATATTCAACCAAACACTTCATTACATATCTTAACTGTTTGAATCTTGATCATAAAAGATCACTGTTGCAAAAATGCTAAATAGATTAATAATTAGACATAGAAAATAACGTCCCCCCCTTTACAAACAGTCATGTTACTGCATCCCAATCAGGCAATGATTGCATACCAGGTGCTCGTGTTCCCGGGGTTCAAAATGTTTGGGGACCCAGGAAGTGGGTGTGGCTGTCAGTGTCTGTTTGTGTCATGCAAAATGTATGGGTTAACGGCAGAGAATGGGTTATGGAGCATATCGGCTGGTACCTAACCGATTGCGAGGATGTCTACATGCAGGTAACTGAAAGGTTGTGTTGTTTGTGATCAATATGTCTAATGACGAGACGTGGTTGCCGGCACCGTGCGTCATACTTAACATAAACAGATGTGTGAATGCGTGTGTGTTGTGGGATCCCGCTCTCCCGTGGGTCAGAATCCCGGAATAAATCACTTGGTCTCGGATAGGGTAAGCCGCACTCGGCATTTAATTGTTCACAAAACAGAATAACGCATGCATACAACTTTTAGGGTCTCCGTGAGCCTCTAAATGGCGCGCTGGTTCGGCTGTGCTCTCCAGGTCGCTGTCGCTCGTCTTCTGCCCCCGGATGCCGCATGCCGGCTCCTTATATGGTGGCTTCCGGGTCTCGTCCTCTTCACCGCCGGCTGTTTGCACTCACGTCCATTAGCGTGCCCTAAGGGAGGCTCTTTGTCGCCGGCTAGTGGATGGCGGTGGTATATGCCATCCAGCACGAACCCTCGGACCCGTCCGGGCCGAGGTTTGAGGGGCGGGATGCCACAGTGTGTGTTGATCAGTTTACGTGTTGCGGGTAGTGACATATGTACGTGAAAAGGAGGGTCTGCCTTTTCACAGCCCCACTTGGGAGAGCACCCCTCCCACCCACTAGCATCGGTGTCCAGCATGAACGGCAGTGAGGGGTCAGCTGGTGCCAGCACAGGGGACTCGCTCAGGGCACGCTGAAGGCTGGTGAACGCCCCCTTGCCCCCTTTTGCAGCAGCCTATAAAGAGGAGCAGCCAAGCATGAAATACCCCGTACAAACTTCCTGTAATAGGAAGCCAGGCCCAGGAAGCTCTTTAGCTGCTTCTGATTAGCCGGGGTGGGCCAGTCTGCCACCGCCTGCACTTTCGCTTCCATTGTGCTGATGCCCTTCCCCCCCACCGTGTGCCCCAAGAACTCTACCTGCGAATAAAGTGACACTTCTCTGGGTACAGCTTCAGGCCCGCTGCACGGATCCGTTCAAGCACTCGGCGCAGGGACTCGAGGGCGGAGTCAAAGGAGCTGCCATGTGCCAGGATATCATCCAGGTATACCAGGCACTGTGGGCGGGGGATGCCTGTGTTACGTGTGTGCGTTTTTTTAGCTAAGGCTACTACACCACATCGCTCAAATGAATACACTAAGCTTAGAGCAACAACATGTGACAGAAGCTCAATAAAACTGTCCTTTTCAAAGGGCATTAGCCCTTTTTATTTTTTGGTTGCCGACTGCAATGCATGGAAACGTAGGCAGCAGACGGCAAATTCAAATTCTGATGGTCCTGATTCTGTGTAGTGTGTTTTAGCGGGGATCGTGCTTAGTGTAGCAAACTTAGTTTGCACTTATGGGAGGGGGTGTTACGTGTGTGTGTTTTTCCCCTGCTGTTTGGTGTGCTGTTCCAGGTACCACCCTCCCCATCGGACTGATCAGACACACCTGCAGCCCCTCAGCAATCACGTGGATTGCTATAAAGCTGCAGGGATGAAAGCAGACGTGGCCAGTGGGCCAGATAGGCGAACCGAGTGTCGTCGCTGTCGGTCGCGAGTCGGAGCTACGTGGGCCCTTCGTCGTGGCATTGCTCCCTCAGTGGAGGGATAGTAGTGTTTGTTGCTCCCTCAGTGGAGGGTTAGTGTTGTTTGTTGCTCCCTCAGTGGAGGGTTAGTGTTGTTTGTTCTTTCTGTGTTGATTTAGGACCCAGTTATGTAATAAATGGTATATTGTTTAAAAAAAAAGATTAAAAAAAAAAGAGGGTTGGTGTTGTTTGTTGCTCCCTCAGTGGAGGGATAGTAGTGTTTGTTGCTCCCTCAGTGGAGGGTTGGTGTTGTTTGTTGCTCCCTCAGTAGAGGGATAGTAGTGTTTGTTGCTCCCTCAGTGGAGGATTGGTGTTGTTTGTTGCTCCCTCAGTGGAGGGATATTTTTAGTGGTTCTTTCTGTGTTAATATAGGACTCGGTTATGCAATAAATGGGATATTGATTGAAATCCTGCTACACTCTTCTGTTCTTTAAACGCCCGGTATTATATTCATTGTTGCTCCCCCCCTTCCCCCTGGACATCAACGGGGTGGGTCGTAACACCTGACAAAACCCGGTCCATCAGGCGGGTGAAGGTGGCTGGAGCGTTACACAGTCCAAAACTAAGGACTTTGAACTGCCACAAACCCCGGCCCGTGCAGAAAGCTGTCTTGGGTCTTGCTTCTTGGGAGAGGGGCACCTGGTAGTACCCACTGCGGAGGTCCAAGGCAGAGAACCAGGACGATCCCGAGACCAAGCCCAGGGACTCGTCGATGTGCGGCAGCGGGTACGAGTCTTTTTTGGTCACCCCGTTCACCGGCCTGTAGTCTGGGCAGAGCCGCCAGGTGCCGTTCTTTTTGGGGACCATGATGACAGCGGACGCCCAAGGACTGTCACAAGGCTCAATTACGCCTGCCTGCAGCATGTCCTCCACCACTTGGTCACACGCCTCCTGACGTGCCAAAGGGAGAAGACGCGGCCGACACTTGGTAGGCCTGGCATCCCCAGTGTCGATCTCGTGCTGCACCAAGGGAGTCCGGCCCACGTCATCCTCCCTCATACCAAAACGGTCCTGGAACCCTCCCGGTTCTTTATCCATATCTCCCTCACGGTCGGCGGCGACGCCCCCCCCCTCCAGCCGTCGTGACTGGGCCGGGGCTGCTTGGGGCACATATGTCATGGGAATGGTTACGGACACCACGGGCAGGGGATCGCTAACTTCGGGCTCTACTGCACACCCTGCCGGCGAGATGGGCCCCACGGGCGGCCCCGAACCTGAGCCAACGGGCAACAAAGCGATCACAGGCCCCCCTCGGAAGCTCACCGTGCCCCCGTCCAGATCAAGTCGACAGCCTGTGGCCTTCAAAAAGTCAAAGCCCAGTATACATGGGTCCTGCACCGCTGCTCCCCACACTGGGTGACGTACGTCCTTTCCCCCGAAAGTCACTGTAAGCAGCCCCGCACAGTCACTGATGAACCGGTATCCACCATGGCCGAACACGGCACCCCCTCCACGGCCACGGGGACATAGCATGAATCCCCGCCACGAGTCGACCCACCACCACCGCCGTCCTTGAAGCTTCAATGACGTCTGCTCTTCTTGGGGAAGTGGGGCTTGGCTCCCCCGCCTGTGATGACACGGCCCCTCCGTTTCTGGTACAGCTGGGGCGGGAGGAGCGGGGAAGAACTGTTTAAGGTCTGCACATCGCCCCCTGTGCGGGCCCTGTGGCGTTTCCCGGACCCGCACGTGGAGTGCGGGTCCGGACTCCTCTACTGTTCATCCACCAGCGTCAGGCAGCAGTTCAAATTGAGCATGAAACGCCTCCCAGTCAGACCTACCGGAGTACTTAGGCGTCTTAACCTACGCGTCGGTGGCAACTGGAACATGGGAGCCGCCATGTCTGTTTACATCCCGAGCCGCGGGCTCCCGCACCGGGCACGCGGGAAGTGAAGACAGCCCTCCGTCGGCCGCCAGCTTCCTTGCAGCTCCTCTCAACCCCTCTCTGGCATCTTGGGAAACTCTGCGAAACTCCTCAAATGCGTCCTCTGGCAATCCGAACGCACCAGTCCCTCGCTCCACCTCCTCCTCCTTCACTTTCGGAAAAGACGTGACCGACTCGAACTAGCCGACACTCTGAAACTAAAGCTGTAGCCCGACCGCGACGTAAATCCACGGTAGTCCTCCTCTTGGACGCACAACTCTTCACCCACTCCCGTCGTTTGTTCACTTCTGACACCAGTGTAATGACCACAGGTGAGGCAGTGAGCGAAGTAAGCTTGATCAAGGGTTTATTGAATTCCACAATCGGACAGGCAGGAACAGCTCGACCGGAAAACTACAGCATCAACAACTCCCGCGCGTAAGGAAACCCTCCGAACTCCCTCTCAGAAGGCCTGCGCCTTCTGGAATACGAATTTGTTTTATTAAGCAGAAGTCTGTTAGATGAGAGCCAGTTTTGATCGATATCAAGGCCAATTGAAGAGCATTTTGTATCTGTGAGATATTAGATTTAGAGGTATAAAGGACAGTATCATCAGCATAAAGTTGAACTGAAGTATGCTAGTATGTATGTATGTATACAAATCAAAGGAAGATCATTAATAAAAATGGAGAAAAGAAGAGGTCCAAGTGTTGAACCTTGGGGTACACCCCTTTGTTGTACAAAAAAAATCACTTACATCCCTGAAGAACAACACATTGCTTTCTATTATGAAAATAAGAATTAAACCAGAGAAGTACATTTTGCGAATAACCAATTACATAAAGCTTGTCTAAAAGTAATTAGTGGTCCACCAAATCAAAAGCCTTCTTCAGATCAATAAAAATAGCTACTGTGAGATCACCAGTCAGATGCTGAAAATATATCATTAGTCAACTTAACAAGTGCAGTTGTTGTTGAGTAATTAGGTCTAAATCCAGACTGAAAAGGTGAGAGGACATTGTTTATTTTAAGATAATGTGATATTTGATATTGGTCTATAATTATTTGGATCAAGGACGTCGCCTCCTTTGTGAATTGGCGTAATACGTGAGTATTTCCACATTGTTGGTATCTCACAGGTAGAAAAAGACATGTTGAACAAATCAGCTAGAGGAAACATAAGGATATGAGAGGCCAATTTAATATATCTTGATTCAATCCCATCAAGGCCAGCACCACTACTCAGACTAAGTTGTTTAATGGCGTTCTGGACTTCTTGAGGTGAAATTTTATTATATGAGAAGGTACTATGACAGGCAGACATATTATTAGAACACTGATTGTAAGAGAAATCTGATATTGAGTCAGAACAGACTGTGGAGAAATGCTGACTGAACACTTAAGCAATTGAGAGAGGGTCATGAATTATCGCATTATCATCACGTATTTTATTAATAGGGCTTTTATCAGAGGTATTTATTATGGATTTTAAAGCGTTCCAGAATTGTTTAGGATTTCTAAACTTGTTGGAGAGACATTCCTTATAGTAATCAGATTTTGCGTTGCGGGTCATTGTCTTGGAAAGGTTTCTTAGTTTCCTGTATGTTTCCCAGTCAGCGTTATCCCTTGTCTGCCGAAATTTGGCCCAGGCCTTGTCCCTCTGTCTAAAAAGGCTTAGAAGATCAGCAGTTATCCAAGGAAGATGTCGTCCCTTGACCTTTGGCATTTTCCATGGAGCATGTTTATCCACTACTTGTGTTTACTCAGAGTACAGAAAGTCCCAGGCATCCTGCGCAGTTGGAATTAACTGATACCTGTCCCAATTAATGGAAATTAAATCATTGATAAATAGGTCTATATTCATTTTCTTAAGTTGTCTGATTTTTACTAATTTTGGTGGTGCTTTTGGGATTTTAATTTTCCATACACAATAGATAACAGAGTGATCACTGAGGCAGTCTGACAATATACCAGCTTCAACAGATCTTTCAGGATGAGTGACAAGCATCCAATCAAGTAGGGACTGGGACTTAGGAGTAATTCGAGTGGGTTCCTTAATGATTTGTGTTAAATTTAGTTTTTTGATGAAGAGAAAGTTCTCTCACGGACACGTTGGACAGCAAAATATTTGATTTAATCTTAAGGCATGATCATGGGAAAGTACTGGATACAAAAGTTACCAAGAACACATTCGACGAGACAATAGATTCACAAGATTCTTATAGGGAACGTTTTCATTGTGGGAAGGGAGTGGGAGTGACCTTAGGCCAAGTCAATTTGTAATACAATGGGTGGATATTGGACATGTCTGCAGGTCTGTACGACATGGCTGCAAGCAGTTTACACAACAAAGAAGTCAGTAGATTGGCCCGATTTCAATACCAGACTGGCTGGCTCCAGTGGAGGAAGGGATGTGATTTAAGATACAGGGAGAATGAATGCAGTTCCTTCTAATGTAATAATTATATAAACAAGGTTAATATAATTTGTATGTGATGTATATTTATAGTTATGATTGATATTTCCACAACATTTTTCAAAGTTCTTTTTATCTTTACCAGAGGACTTATCTAGCCAATCTTTGTTAAAATCGCATAGATTGATCCTTTCATTTTTAGAGGGGATAGCATCAAAGGTAGACATCAAGCACTTGGAGGACTCTACCGGGGCAGAGGTTGGTCTATATACATTACCAACAGTAATATATTTATTCTGATGAAATATAATTTTAACAAAAAGGCATTCAAAGTGTGTTGGTTTAACTGTAGGTGTAATTGGCTCAGCAGTTAAATTAGAAGAGACATAGGTAGCCACACCACCTCCCCTGGAGCCTCTATCAGCTCTATATAATACGTAATTTTCTAGTTTTATTTCATTGTCTGAGATGTTGCTATTCAGCCATTTTTCGGACAGAGTAATAATATCGGGATTGTGTTGGGCTACCCATGAACGAAGTAAATCAATTTTTGGCACAAGACTTCGAATATTCAGATGAATGATTTTTAAACCTTCACTATTATTCATTTGGGATATTTAGGTTTATATGGATAATAACACTGTTCAGGGCTAGGCAGATTAGATCATCAGAAAATGTTGCAGAGGGTTTTGACAATATAACACAAAAAAGTAGGCCTGCAACACAGACACACAAAACGGACAAGAAACAAACACAATACAAAAACACAAAAAACATTAATGATGACCCAGCAGCCCCAGCCATCCTAGGCCAAGGCATCTCCGTGAGGGGGCAAATTAAATCAATAGACGAAGACCAAAAATAGGCCGCAAACAGGTCGGTCTGTATCAAAGGAAAAATTAATAAATAAAGTGATAACGATAGCTCCGCGTCTGTTATCTGTCAATGGAACTGAAAACAACTGGCATTATGACAGTTCAGTTTTACGACTACCAAATGACAAATACAAAAAAAAAAAAAAAAAAGATGCCAGCGTAATCCATGGATACAGGCGAATAAGTCGTTATATATTCAGTTCATGACGTAGCGGATGCAGAAATATTCTTGTTTTTTAGCATTGTAGCATCATAAGCGAGAGGTCTGAGCGATCGCAGTCGCATTTTTTGCCGACCTTGGAAGTATAAGATATCTTATAATAAATATGGAAGATTGCTCCATATTACATATAACACCAGCAACATAGTAAATGTATGTTGGCCTAGAAAACAATACAGTTCAATGTTATTGCTTGAGAAACAGATTCTATCCAACTATTTACGAAAAATGCTATCAATAATTTATATACAAATAAATGGTTACACATCGATCAGCAACGAGGTTGGAGTGGCCTACCCACGTAATAGGCCTACACCAACATTGTTAACTGTCATACTAAACAAGCAAATGAAAAATGTAATACTAACACAACTGAAATGTTTATTAGGCTGTTAACAATATTAAGAAAATTATACTGTAATGCACCCGTTCTTTGTCTTTGGATCTTTTGAATAAATGGATCAATAAATGATGAATCGCAATGATCGCAAGCGGAGGAACGTGAGAGTCATTGAGCAGCAGCTGAACCAGTCTAAAAATCCCTTTATCACTTAAACACTTTTAGTGATAAAAATTCACCACAGTGCCTAAAAAACATCAACGTCATTCATGTTAAGTAGAAGGCAAAACCTCGGACACGAGAAGTTAAAGGAGCCGTGCACTAGGCCCTCTCGAATGCCGGGCCAAAACAACATTTGTTTCACTACGACTCCTTTCAGCTGCCCACCCCTCCTTCTCCAGCAAAAAATAACAACATAAAACGGCTAATAAAACGCTTGAGGTGGCGTTTTGAAAAGAGAAAACGTAAAAAATGTTAGTACATGCCATGAAGATAATTATGAGCCTTTATTTTTTGCGGAGACACATTCCTGTTCCCCACTTGTATTGGAGTGAACGAAGATATCTACTTCTGGGCCCCTTGAATCGAGGGACCCATCCACAGCCCGCTTAGCAGCTGCAATAGATGTAAGGGATGAAATAGAGTCAGAGCAGACATCAGCTTTAGGGAGCCCAGCCTATTCTAGCCATTGCAATGCGATGATAATGGCTGCCATCTCAGCAGCAAGTATAGATAAATTATCAGTAGTTCGTTTTTTGATATATATCTCAGATTCAGGAACATACATCCCAATTCTAGTCTTACCCTCAGAATCCTTTGATTATAATAATAATAATAGATCCAATTTATATAGCGCTTTTCTCACACTCAAAGCGCTTTACATAGGGGCACAAAAATAGATAAACAAGAAAAAAGTTTGAGTTCATGGGGTTAGGGATAGTGAGTGATCTAGGGGTAGGCAGAGGAGAAGAGATGAATCTTGAGGCGGGACTGGAAGATGGTGAGGGACTCAGAGTCACGAATATGTCCGGGGGGGGAGTTCCAGAGCCTGGGAGATGTCCTGGAGAAGGCTCTGTCACCAAGGCTGTGGAGTTTTGATGTGTGGGTGGAGAGGAGACCGGCTGAGGAGGATCTGAGGGCCCGGGGGGGTTGGTAGAGGGAGATAAGGTCAGAGAGATATGGGGGGGCCATATGGTGGAGGGTTTGTAGGTGAGGACCAGGAGTTTGTAGTGGATCCGATGTGAGATGGGGAGCCAGTAGAGATTCTTCAGGACTGGGGTGATGTGGTCAATTGACACTCTTCAGGCCTGCTTCGAGTGCACTTAGGCCCCGTTTACACGAAGGGAAAACGCAGATATTTCCATGCGGTTTGGCCTCTCATTTACACGAAAACGCAGTTTTTGTCACAGAAAACGATCATTTCTAAAAACTCCGGCCAAAGTGGAGATTTCTGAAAACGCCGGTTATGCGTAGTCGTGTCAACGGGGAGAAACAGGGTTTTAGGTTCTGAAGCGTCACATTATGCGCCAGGAAATACTTAACGTCATATGAGCGCCCTATGTTTACAGTTTGTTTGTTACAGGAAGACGCTTGTGTTATTCGTTGTTGTTGATTCTGAGGATTCTGATTGGCTTGCATGGCTTTATCCTTCTCCCTACTAGAGTTTAGATTCTCTGCCCGAGCCCGGGCCTTTGATCGACAATTTTTTAATTAATTTTTATCATTGGTTTATTGGCCTAATCGGAGGAGAAATCTATGCCATAAACAGAAATATTATAGGCCTTTATTACACGGGTCTTCTCAATGCCGTGGAATGCTCCGTTCACTTGCATGGGTCGTAGTCCGGTGACTTGTCAAGCCCAGCGTCTTCCGTTGCTAAGCGACGTCACCGTCTTTGCGGACAAATTATTTCTCTGCTGATCAACACTAAGAATGCTGGTAACGAATAAATTGTAAAAAGACACACCATGTGAAGTTATTTTTTCGTTTTGGCAAGTAGCCGTGTGATAAGCGAAAATAAGCCCCTTCAGGGCGAAGCAAGACACCTTGGCTGCGCGTCGGTCGGTGTACTGTTCGCCCTGTCGGGGCTTATTTTCCCGATAATGACCGGCGTTCTATGCATTATCCCTTACATATATATTTAGAGGAGTAGGCCTAGTAACAAATGTGTACAAAGTTACATATGTATTAAAAAAAAAGTCGGGTTGAAATCGGGCTCGGGCTCATAATTACGGGCCGGGCTCGGACAGAACGTGCACGGGCTCGGGCCGGGTCAGGCTTGATTTTCTGCCTGTAAAAATAAACTGAATAAACTATTGAAAGCAGCGAAGAAGGAATACAAGGAGGGAGTTGAGAAACTCTTTCTAGAGGGTAAGCCAAGAGATGCCTGGCAAGGTGTCAAAACCCTAGCTGGCCTCCCCATCAACAACTCAGCTCTTCCCACCACCGGGGCAAAAGGCTGCATCGGCATGGCAGGGAACCTTAACCAGTTCTACTGCAGGTTTGAGAAATTGGACCACACACAGGAGAGGGAGAAGCTAATGGAGGAGCTCACTGCTAGGATACCGGGCTATGTAAGAGCTGCAGCAGGTGGAGGTTGAGCTGGTGTTGAGAAGGATGAGGCCAAATAAAGCACCAGGGCCAGACCAGATCTGTGGCCGCTTGCTGAAGGCCTGCAGCAACCAGCCTGCTGGTGCTACTGCCACCTCATTAACCGCTCACTGGCGGAACACTCCATCCCCTCAGTCAGGAAATCTTCCATCATATGCCCAGTGCCTAAAAAGAGTAAACCCACCTGACTATCGACCTGTGGCCTTAAAATCCCTGGTCATGAAAGGCTTTGAGAGGATAATTCTCACACAACTACAGGCAGAGGTCAGTAAGTATGCTGACCCGCTTCAGTTTGCCTAAAAAAGTCACAGAGGGGTAGACGACGCCTCACTAACGCTGCTGCACGGAGCCTACACCCACCTTGAGAAGCCCAAGTCATTTCTGCGGCTGGTGTTCAGAGACTTCTCAAGTGCCTTCAATACTGTGCAACCCCATCTAATGGGACACAAACTTAGCCAGATGGATGTCAATCCCCACCTCATACTCTGGGTCCTCTAATTCCTGACAGGCAGACACCAGAGAGTGAGAGTTAACGGCCACCTCAGCTCATCCAGAAGGATCTCTACAAGTGCTCCACAGGGCTCTGTCATCTCACCAGTTCTCTACACAATCTACACCAAAGATTGCAGAAGCACAAACCCAGACATTACATACATCAAGTATTCTGACGACACGGTCATCATGGATTCCACCAACTCATCATATCAGTTAGAGTCCGAGCTAGCAACCTTTTTAGACTGCTGCAGGCGGAGCTGCCTTGATCTAAACATTACCAAAACAAAATAACTAATAATAGACTTCCGTAAGGCCCACTCTGACTGTTAACAATCAGCCAATAGAGAGGGTTGACACATATTGATACCTTGGGACAACAATCGACCACAAACTCAACTTCAAAACAAATACTGATACCATCCACTCCAAGTGCCAGCAACGTCTATTTTTCCTTTGCAAACTCCAGGTCCACCAATCCGTTCTGACAGCATTCTACAGATGTTTCATTGAATCCATAGGAACCCACTAAACAGAATCATCAAACTGAGCAGCAGGAATCACTCATCAATATATACAACAAAAGGACTAAGCAAAAAGCACCACAAATCACCCCTTGACATCACACACACTCTACAGACAGTATTCCCTCTTACCCTCAGGCCGCAGACACAGAGCTCCTACAGTGAATGGTTGAACCCCTTGTAGCATTCCCCGAAAGATGGTTTCACACTTGACTGATGGTTTTAAGATTTATTTAAAAATCCCCAAATCCAACGTAAGAGCTGGTTACAAAACCCATAAACAATAAATCGTTAGCTTACTTTACATTCGGTTTTCACAATCTTTTCATCACATTAAGATTAGGGCCCGACCGATTCATCGGCCTGCCAATTTAATCGGCCGATTATAGCCTTTTTGAAAATAATCAACATCTGCCAAAAAGACGCCGATTATAACAGATTTAAAAAAAAAATATATATATTATATTTATTTTTTTAGAAATGTTATTGCGCTTAGTATCCTGCAGATTGCGCTCCTACTCGCCTTGCTAACTAACAACTTTAGCTGGAGTAAAAATGAGGAGATTGAATTTTACCGTACAACATGAAAGCACGCTCGCTCAGGCAGCTGCGTGCTCACCTCACCAATGTACACAAGACGCGTTGTTTGAGCATGTTGTGCCTGTTTTTCTTTAGGTCCCAGGCCATGTTAATTTGTTATACTGTAGACTCTAACGGTGAGACCATACTGCTCAGCACGCACGTGTTAGTCACTGCTCACGAGCGCAGCACATTGGGAGTTAGTTATTTATTTTACATTTTACATTACACTCATTTTTTACTGTAAATGTATTCTAAAACACTCAAAGGTTCTGCATTCAATTCACATATTCGTCAAAAGTGGTTAAAGTATATGTAAAGTATAGTATCAAAAACTACGTTTTATATGCTTTTTTTAGTTTTGTTTTTAATCGGCCGATTAAATCGTAATCGTAATTTTTCTCTGAAAATAATCGGCATCGGCACTCAAAAATCAATATCGGTCGGGCCCTAATTAAGATAGCATCAATTCAACTTAACAGGTGCCAATAAAGTTATCACAAACGAAATTAAACATAAGCCACCTTTTTATATCACAGTATTAAGGTACGGCCACACCAAACGCGTTACCCGCGTACCACGCGTATAAAATCGGCAATTTTTCCATAGGGAAGCATTGGTTTACGCGCGTATGAGGTGCGTACACGCGTATCATGCGTACCAAGCAACATTTTACTCGCGTATGAGGCGTATGAGGCGCGTATATATGCGCGCGTATATATACGCGCGTACGCGAGGAGTTCAAAAAATTGAACTTTTTACGCTCATACGCGTGATACTTAGCCGCAATAGCCAATCAGCGTGGAGCTTGACCCGACGTCACTGGCAGAGAGTAGTGACCCTTGCACAGAAGCATACGGCCGACATCTTTCTTTATTCTGGGTGGAAATAGTAACATAGTTACGCCATTAAATGCGTTTATGGAAACATTTTTAGCGAGAAATGTGCATTTTACTTTCATAATGTTCACTCGGTGAATGTGAAGGATGTTTGGTTTGATAGTTATGACGAAGAGTGAACGCTCCGTTCACTTGCATGGACAGAGTCTCTGGTTGCTAAGCAACCTCAACGTCTTGGCGGACTATTTCTCTGCCGATCAACACTACGAATGCTGGAAACACACCAGACACACCATGTGAAGTTATTTAACCCGATTATTGTTATTTATATCCGAGATTTATTTAATCTAACCCGATCCAAGCTCTATCATGCACCCAAAAACGGCGGCGTTTGGGTTTCCTTCCTCGGACTCCTAAATCCAGCGCAGCCACAGGCGCGTAGCTGCGTACGTAGGACCATTTTTGACACAAAATGGTCAAGCAACATTTTAGCTGCGTATCGCGCGTACATGGTACGCGAGGTACGCGCTTGGTGTGTTCGCACCATTACAGTATTACTAACCTTGTGCCTCTTCGGAGGGTGCTAAATATCTTTAACCGTCGGCATATCTGCAGTTATATTGCCGCTTTCACAGAATCTCCCTTCAACTTATTACTGCAGTCTTAACCCTGCAGGATAACAGGAAATACAGAAACGCACGCTTCAAAATAAAAGCCTTGTTCTAATAAAACAGGAAGTAAGACAATAAAAGCTTAGACCATGCACAAATACGTTATGAAGCAACAAAAATACACTGCTTAACAGGGCTTTCTCTTGTTTAAAGCAAAAACACGATTTGGGTTAGTTACACTCCCACCAAAATTATGAATGTCTCATTAAATAATGTACAGCATTAATAATTTAGGAATGAAACTGTCCTTTCACAGTAATTAGCTTAAGAAGCTTCTAACAACAGAACTAGCTTCTGCACAGGCCGTTCAAACATGGACAATTTCCCAAAGCGCTCTCCTTTATTATTCAGTCTCTTATCTCCAACTGAGATCTTCACTCTCCTTACGAGTCAATCCTTACCACCCTCCAAGACCCTTGCAAGTCTGCATTCACCTCTAGGCTATAGCTCATCAATGTCCATAACAACATCACCCACTTGAAGATTTCTCTTTGGCACATGCCAACGCTGCCTTGAAGTAATGTCGTGAAGATATTCCCGTTTCCAGCGCTCCAAGTTTGTGCCTTGGTCGCATTGGATTTGACGGACCGCACCTCGAATAGCAATAAAGCATCTCAGACCATTTATGAAAGCATCGGTGGACATATCCTCTAACATCTCAATGTGGATGGCCAGTGAGCAGAAACAGGTGAAGAGTAGCCCGTATCGTTTATGCGGTATCCTGCCTTCCGTAGAGGAAACCCCTTTCCGACAAAGGGGCCGAAGCAGTCCATACCGCAATACGTGAAGGGTGGGGACAGCTCTAAGCGCTCTACAGGTAAGTCACTCATTCTTTGGCCTTCTTGGGGTCTCCTCAGCCTGCGACAAGTCACACACTGGCGGATGTAAGATGATACAGCTCTGCTCATTCCAGGAATCCAGTAGCCACTGGATCTGATCTCATTCGTGGTGACAGCTTTTCCCTGATGCTTTGTCTTTTCATGGTTATGAGCTATTATTAACTTTGTCACATGATGCTCCTTAGGAATCACGATTGGGTGCTTAAAAGAGTCAACGAGGGATGAATGTCGAAGTCTTCCTCCCACCTTGAGGGACCATCATCCTGTATTTCTTCCACATCACCTCTCTCAATGATTTCTTTCATATATGTTGTGTAGTCCTTCTTGTATTTCTCATCCCTGCTGAACTTCCGTTGAAGATGACTGAGCCTGATTTCCGCAAGTTTCTTATTATCTGGTGTGGCCGTCTCTTAAAGGGCAGGGGCATCTCCAGATGTCCCTGTTTGTTTTTCTTAATGCCTTCTTTCAGTTTGCTCAGGAATATGAGATCTTGAGTGATCTTGTCGTCTCCTTTGGTGTCCTTGAAGTCTGACTCCAGTACACTCAAAACATCTACAGGTGTTACTGGAGGGAGTTCCTTTAAAGGGACTCTATGACACAGGCTGGTTTCTGTTTCATCAAAGCTTGGTGTTGAGTATCCAACAATGCTCCAACCCAAATCTGTGAGGATGGCGTAGGGCTCGTAGTCTTTACCAGTAATTACTTGTCTGGGTGTTAGTGAACAATTATGCCCAATCAGGAGTCCTACATCAAAGGTAAGGAGAGGTGGCATCTTTTCGGTGAGTGCTGTTAAGTGAGGCCATTTTCTTGCAGTTTCACATGAGGGTATGTGATCCCGATTCACAGGAATGCACTCTCTAGTGTATGACGGAGCAAGGTTGATGTGGAAGCATGAATTGTAGCCTCTCACACGGAGCCCAGACACCCTGTCACTGTCAGTGATTGTGTTCTCTCCTAACAAAGTCGTAAGTTTAAGCTTTACAGGGTAGCCTGTAATTTATTGCTCAAATCTCTGTCAATGAAGCAGCTGTCGCTTTGAGTGTCTAATAATGCATTGACAAGCTGTTCGTCAGATGGATTTTTAACAGAAGACACCCACACAGGTACGATCATGGAAGTGATGCATGACTGACCTCCTTCAGTGACTGTGAGTGCCGTGGCTGTCGTGGTTTCATATACAGTGGTTGGTTCTATGTTGCCAAGTGACTCCGTCCCTTTCTTTTCTTCACGTCTTCTGAAGTTGTCGTCATGAAGACAGGTAGGGTGCCTTCTAGGGCTGTAACGATACACCAACACAAGATTCGGTTTGTATCACGATTTTTGACCCACGGTTCGATACATCCCACCGTTTTTTTTAATTTAAAAAGCATTTTCTTTAACACTTATATAACAATTAACTTAATGTAACATTTAATAATAAATAATTTGGAACACTGAACTGATTTGAACAGAAAGAATACTACTAAAGTATACCTAAATTAATAAATAAATAACCAAAGATTGCAGTTGGAGGATGCTTGCAGGTAGCCTCAACTAATTTGGTGGTTTGGTCAAATATCCTATTAGCGCTTCTTATTAGGCTATGTAGCTTAAATAATGACATAATCAGGCCGTATAGAATGCAACATGTTTAATAGCCTAACTTTCAAATAGATTGGAAAAACATGAACGTCTAACATGAACGTTGCAATAACGAGGCATAGTGTCGAGTAGCGTATGTGTGTGCGCGAGAATGGCAGTGTGCGTGTGTGCAACCCAGTCGCCAAGAAAAAACGTTGACGGTGTACGTTTCCATGAACACTGGATACGTAGCATTTCAACGTAAAATAGCGTGTGATACCTACAGTATCCACGCGTGCCGCTGTGGAGGCGGGTTTCGGGGTTTGGGTTTCACGGGTTTCGCGGCAAATTGTGGACATGATTGTTGAGGGGGGGGGGGGGGGGGAGGTAGACTGTTGTTGACAGGGGAGGGGGGGGGGGAAGACACATTTGTTGAGGGGGGGGGGGGACACGTTTGTAGGGGGGGGGGGAACACGTTACCTGAGGGGGGGGGGGGGGGAGACACGTTTGTTGGGGGGGGGGGGGACACGTTTGTAGGGGGGGGAACACGTTTGTTGAGGGGGGGGGACACTTTGTTGAGGGGGGGGGACACGCTCGACAACGAGAGTTGGTTTTTATTGAACGCTCGACAACAAGAGTTGGTTTTTATTGAACGAGACTTCAACACGGAACAGCTGCCCGAAACGATGGTCACGTCACTCTAGGTGACGGTGTCGACAACAATGAACACACGAACAATGAACATGTTAATAGAACAACACACAACCACATAACATCCCGAACCCATTAACCCCACTTAATCCTAACAACAAAACAAGTTAACAAAAGCCCCTTTTGTCAACTGACAACCCCAATTCCCAGAATCCCCCGCGGCTCCGGAACACGGCGTCCACACCCGTGGTCGAACGTTTTCTTCTCCATTCGAAATGAATGGGGGAATAGCACCAACAGGGGGCCATACGTTCTCCTAGCATTTGGTGAAATTGTTACATAGCCTATATTAATCTTTATTATCTGAATGGGAAATGCAATATTTTAGGACAGATACACCATTAAACGCGTTTCTAATGAAATTTCTAGCGAGAAATGTACATTTTCCTTACATAATCTTCAGTCAGTGAATGTGTATGATCTTTATTAATCTTTATTATCTGAATGGGAAATGCAATATTTTAGGACCGATTCACCGTTAAACGTGTTTCTAATAACATTACTAGCGAGAAATATACTTTTAACTTGCATAATCTTCAGTCAGTGATTGTGTCTGATCTTTAGTTTTATAGTTATTAGGAAGATTTTATCGGCTCGCTCGCATGTTTCAACGACATCAGGTTGTTAGGGAAGCTGCTTTCGCTAAACTAGCAGCTCACGTGTTTGCTGCGTTTGTGTTATTAAACCGTTACTTTATGTAACTTTTAAGGATGTCATCTTGTTAGAAACACAAATATCTGAGAGCCAACCCAGTCGCCAAAAGCATACGTTGACAGTGTACGTTTCGTGAACACTGGATTACGTCGCATTTCAACATAAAATCGCGTGTTATACACACACACACATGCACACACACGCACGCACACGCACACACACACGCACACGGTGCATTTCGCTGCTAAAACAACCACAAAAAAATATTCCCTCAAATATTATTACTTTGAAAACATTGGCCAAAATGGCCAATAATATCATTTTTATTTGGGATGCTTCTAGGACATTTTGGGTGGATTTTGAACGGTATGTGGGCAGCACGTTTTTTTGCAGGACCTGGCAACCCTGCGCTGTTGCCTGAGGTGCTGAAATGCTCCGAAACAGATCTGGATCCACCCCCCCCCCCCCCGCCCCCCCTCCTAAATAAATACTATGGCAGAATAAAGAATATTTCATGCATTATCATTAAACTTGAACATTTGTTTTTACAGTAGAGTGGTGGAGGGATGACGTATGCTGGCCAACCCGGAAGTTAGCGTCGCCCTGGGTTCCCTTGACAAAAAGCCAACGGGTTTTTCCATTGGATTTTGGATTATTGCAGAAAAATTAGCATATTTGAAGCACCTCCTCAAAAACTGAAAATAAAAAAATATATAAAAAGAACCGTGCTCCAAAGAACAAAATGTAAACCAATGCATTCTGAATGGGAGTGTTTCTCCGATTTTTCCATGCTACACAGAACGAAATGTAAACCCATGCAAATAAAGACTTCATGGTCATAATAATTTAAATATCATTAATCTCCTGAGTGTGTTGGGTGGTATTCTATTTTTTTTAACGGGGCTGCATCCAGTCACTTGACCGTCGTGTTTGCTATGGTGGATGCTATCGACCGCCCCCTCTAATCCTTACATGGCTCTAAAAACCACGCGGCAAAGGAGCTGCCGTCAATTGTGTTGTTTTTGTCGTAAACTGGGGTCCGACGGTTAAAAAATAGACAGATATTCCGAGGTATCCTTAAAAGGCAGCTTGGATGTTTTTATTTTCTGCAGTTTAGACTTCTTCTATAACCTATTTTTGAAAGCAAAACACCAAGTTCATCGATTTAACGAGGCAGGGTTATTTGAAACAATTTATTAAATAAATATTTGTGAGAGGTCATTCCTTCTCCTGAGTTTGCTTCCTATTTATGTCTAGTGTACACCCCTACTGTCAAAAGCATCCCCCCCCCCCTCCCCATATGGATTTGGAGAGTTGTTGCCACGTCCCAGTGGTGGAATATCATATAATATGAAAGAGGGCATTCAATTATACTATAATGATCAATTAGGAGGCCGAAGCCCTAAAGGAAGTGATGCAATAGGTAACTGAATCGGGAACATTTAAGTAAACTGTACCTTGGGGTCTCTTATATATCAAAGGCGGTTTCAAAGGACGCATACGCTTCAACCTGTTGCTCCAGCCCTACAGGAAATGACTCAGCAAGTGCTCCATCTCGTTGCACCTCACCCAGCGGCTCGCTTGCAAGATTTTGGCCTGAAGTTCTTCCCAGACCTACACCCTAACAGTCCAACATGTATATCTGAGAATCAGGCCTCTCTTCAATAATGACAAAAAGTTATGAGAGAAATACACATTAACTTTTTGTTATCTCATAAGCGGCGTGGTGCCGGCTCCTTTTGACCTTTTGACCCCAGACTTCAAAGACGTGGCCACAGGCCAGCTGTGTCTACACACATTAAGCCACAAATGTACACCTCCATCCCGCAAAAAATGGGGCCTAGAAACTAACCTCTGTTTTATGTACATTGACTGTACTGTTGGAGGTCACGCCCCTTTTCCGGCCTTTTCGAGATAGCTAGGGATGCTAGAATGTTTACACACATTTCCCGGGGCCCCGAGAACGACATATCCAAGATTTGTAGTTCTAGCCCATAGAGAAAAAAAGTTTTCCCAAATGGACTGTCATTTGGACAAAGCCCCTCAGAAGTGTGGCCTGCAAGACCTAATGGTTCAGAATGTGGTGGAAAAACAGTTTTTGAGATAGGAAGGTCCTACCGCCCTGAAATTCGAATACCATATTCTAGGGCCTAACTGGGACCCCCGCACCGAAACTTGGCCCGGTCGGACCCCCCCTTCCTGCCCGAAACTTGGCCCAGTCGACCCCGAGTGCAGAAAGGGGGGGCCTGGACTTTCATAATCTTCATAATGTGAATGGGAATATTCTATAAATGTCTTGATATCATCTTTCGTCTCAACACTTCTGCTGCAGCCGCTTAAAGTCTCACTCCGAGGACCTTAAAATATGAATCAATCCATTTGAAGTATGAAAATATCTTCCCAGTGGCGTAACGGGGAAAACAAGGTGTCCTTTGACATCTACGTTTCTTGGCGATTGCAACAGGGCCACACATGATCATATTTGAATATGTTTCGGGGTAGTAATTAGCTGTCGATTTTGGAGGCCTTTATCAATAATAACCAGCTATAGATTGGCTTCCCGATGGAGATTTTTGACAAATTACATGTTATTTAGCATCTACACGTTAAGCTGAGTCCAATGAGATCAATCTCGCCCTCTTGCTACACCGAGATCATGTCCTAGACCTAGGTGTACCATGTAAAATACATGTTACCATTTGCTAGAGTGTCATACTTGGTTTCATTGGACTCAGCTCAACGTGTAGATGCTAAATAACATGTCATTTGTCACAAATTTCGATCGGGAAGCAAATCAATAGCTGCTCATTATTGATTAAGGCCTCCAATTTCGACAGCTAATTACTACTATTAAACATGTTCGAATATGCTCAGGTGTGGCACCGTTGCAATCGCCTGGAAGTGTAGATGTTGAAGGACACATTGTTCGCCCTCTTACGCCACCGGGAAGATATTTACATGCTTCTGATTGACTAATGAATTGATTCAGCTATTCCCCCAGAAGTCTGGGGTCAAAAGGTCAAAAGGAGACGGCACCACTCCGCTTATGAGACAAAAGTTAATGTGTATTTCTCTCATAACTTTTTGTCATTATTAAAGAGAGGCCTGATTCTCAGATATGCAGGTTGGATGGCTACGGTGTAGGTCTGGGAAGAACTTCAGGCCAAAATCTTGCAAGCGAGCCGCTGGGTGCAGGTGCAACGAGATGGAGCACTTGCTGAGTCATTTCCTGTAGGGCTGGAGCCACAGGTTGAAGCGTATGCGTCCTTTGAGACCCCCTTTGATATATAAGAGACCTCAAGTAACAGCTTACTTAAATGTTGTCGACCCAGTCACCTATTTCATCACTTCCTTTAGGGCTTCGGCCTCCTAATTGATCATTATAGTATAATTGAATGCCCTCTTTCATATATATGATACCTCCACCACTGGGACGTGGCAACAATTCTCCAAATCCATATGGGGAGGGGGGGGGGATGCTTTTGGACAGTAGGGTTGTACACTAGACATAAATAGGAAGCAAACTCAGGAGAAGGAATGACCCCTCACAAATATTTATTTAATAAATTGTTTCAAATAACCCTGCCTCGTTAAATCAATGAACTTGGTGTTTTGCTTTCAAAAATAGGTTATAGAAGAAGTCTAAACTGCAGAAAATAAAAACATCCACGCTGCCTTTTAAGGATACCTCGGAATATCTGTCTATTTTTTAACCGTCGGACCCCAGTTTACGACAAAAACAACACAATTTACGGCAGCTCCTTTGCCGCATGGTTTTTAGAGCCATGTAAGGATTAGAGGGGGCGGTCGATAGCAACCACCATAGCAGCATGACGGTCAAGTGACTGGATGCAGCCCCGTTGAAAAAAATAGAATACCACCCAACACACGGAGATTAATGATATTTAAATGATTATGACCATGAAGTCTTTATTTGCATGGGTTTACATTTCGTTCTGTGTAGCATGGAAAAATCGGAGAAACACTCCCATTCAGAATGCATTGGTTTACATTTCGTTCTTTGGAAAACGGTTCTTTAGTAATAATATTTGAGGGAATATTTTATTGTTGTTGTTTTAGCAGCGAAATGCACCGTGTGCGTGTGTGTGTGTGTGTGTGTGTCTGTGTGTCTGTGCGTGCGTGTGTGTGTGTGCGTGCGTGTGTGAGTGTATAACACGCTATTTTATGTTGAAATGCGACGTAATCCAGTGTTCACGAAACGTACACTGTCAACGAATGCTTTTGGCGACTGGGTTGCCTCTCAGATATACGTGTTTCTAACAAGATGATATCATTAAAAGTTACATAAAGTAACAGTTTAATAACACATGAGCTGCTAGTTTAGCGAAAGCAGCCTAACAACCTGACGTTGAAACATGCGAGCGATCCGATCAAATCCTAATAACTATAAAACTAAAGATCAGACACAATCACTGACTGAAGATTATGTTAGTAAAAAGTATATTTCTCGCTAGAAATGTTATTAGAAACACGTTTAACGGTGTATCTGTCCTAAAATATTGCATTTCCCATTCAGATAATAAAGATTAATAAAGATCATACACATTCACTGACTGAAGATTATGTAAGGAAAATGTACATTTCTCGCTAGAAATGTCATTAGAAACGCGTTTAATGGTGTATCTGTCCTAAAATATTGCATTTCCCATTCGGATAATAAAGATTAACATAAACTACGCCGTGTTCCGGAGCCGCGGGGGATTCTGGGAATTGGGGTTGTCAGTTGACAAATGGGGCTTTTGTTAACTTGTTTTGTTGTTAGTATTAAGTGGGGTTGATGGGTTCGGGATGTTATGTGGTTGTGTGTTGTTCTATTAACATTGTTCGTGTGTTCATTGTTGTCGACACCGTCACCGAGAGTGACGTGACCATCGTTTCGTGCAGCTGTTCCGTGTTGAAGTCTCGTTCAATAAAAACCAACTCTCGTTGTCGAGCGTTCAATAAAAAACAACTCTCGTTGTCGAGCGTGCCCCCCCCCCTACAAACGTGTCTCCCCCCCCCTCAACAAACGTGTCGTCGTCGTCGTCCCCCTTCAACTAACGTGTTTCCCACCCCCCCCCCCCCCTACAATCGTGTCGTCGTCCCCCCCTCAACAAACGTGTCTCCCCCCCCCCTCCCCGGTCAACAACAGTCTACCTCCCCCCCCCCCCCCCAAACAATCGTGTCCACAATTTGCTGCGAAAGCCGTGAAACCCAAACCCCGAAACCCGCCTCCACAGCGGCACGCGTGGATACTGTAGGTATAACACGCTGTTTTTACGTTGTAATAGTACGTCTCCAGTGTTCATGGAAACGTACACCGTCAACGTTTTTTCTTGGCGACTGGGTTGACACTCGATACTGTAATAACACATGTTGAAGTTGAATGATAATTAATGAATTTATTCTTTATTCTGCCTTAGTATTTATTTATTTATTTAGCAGCGATATGCATTGTGTGTGTGTGTGTGTGTGTGTGTGTGCGTGTGTGTGTGTATAACACGCTATTTTATGTTGAAATGCGACGTAATCCAGTGTTCACGAAAACGTACACTGTCAACGTATGCTTTTGGCGACTGCTGGCTCTCAAATATACGTGTTTCTAACAAGATGATATCATTAAAAGTTACATAAAGTAACGGTTTAATAACACAAACGCAGGAAACACGTGAGCTGCTAGTTTAGCGAAAGCAGCGTCCCTAACAACCTGACGTCGTTGAAACATGCGAGCGAGCCGATAAAATCTTCCTAATAACTATAAAACTAAAGATCAGACACAATCACTGACTGAAGATTATGCAAGTAAAAAGTATATTTCTCGCTAAAAATTTTATTAGAAACACGTTTAATGGTGAATCGGTCCTAAAATATTGCATTTCCCATTCAGATAATAAAGATTAATAAAGATCATACACATTCACTGACTGAAGATTATGTAAGGAAAATGTACATTTCTCGCTAGAAATGTCATTAGAAACGCGTTTAATGGTGTATCTGTACTAAAATATTGCATTTCCCATTCAGATAATAAAGATTAATATAGGTTACGTAACAATTTCACCAAATGCTAGGAGAACGTATGGCCACCTGTTGGTACTATTCCCCCATTAATTTCGAATGGAGAAGAAAACGTTCGACCACGGGTGTGGACGCCGTGTTCCGGAGCCGCGGGGGATTCTGGGAATTGGGGTTGTCAGTTGACAAAAGGGGCTTTTGTTAACTTGTTTTGTTGTTAGGATTAAGTGGGGTTGATGGGTTCGGGATGTTATGTGGTTGTGTGTTGTTCTATTAACATGTTCATTGTTCGTGTGTTCATTGTTGTCGACACCGTCACCGAGAGTGACGTGACCATCGTTTCGGGCAGCTGTTCCGTGTTGAAGTCTCGTTCAATAAAAACCAACTCTCGTTGTCGAGCGTTCAATAAAAACCAACTCTCGTTGTCGAGCGTGTCCCCCCCCTCAACAAACGTGTGTCCCCCCCCTCAACAAACGTGTTCCCCCCCCCTACAAACGTGTCCCCCCCCCCTCAACAAACGTGTCTTCCCCCCCCCCCTCCCCTGTCAACAACAGTCTACCTCCCCCCCTCCACAATTTGCCGCGAAACCCGTGAAACCCAAACCCCGAAACCCGCCTCCACAGCGGCACGTGTGGATACTGTAGGTATCACACGCTATTTTACGTTGAAATGCTACGTATCCAGTGTTCATGGAAACCTACACCGTCAACGTTTTTTCTTGGCGACTGGGTTGGTGTGTGAGTGACGTCAGCGAGTGAGTGGACGAGCGAGGAGAGCGAGTGGTAAAGTTAATTCAAGTGAATATTTTTGTCATGTTTCTATCTTGTTATTATCTTTCTTTTAAATGATGGTTCGATAAAACGTTTGGTTGCTTGTCTATCACCTTCACAACAAAATTAAGCCCTAAGCATTAAGGATTTAAGATCCTAATGTGCACAAAGGCCTGCACAACATGCTAAAAAACGACAATAACATGAGAGAAATGGGCAAATACCCGTTGAATTAAAGCAGTTAATTTGATGACTTGGTGGTACCCACTCACCTCCATCACCAGAAGAAAACGGATCTGTGGATGGAAAAGGGCCTTTGTGTTTGCGAAACGTGAGCATGTAACTTTGTGTGTTGCTTTGCAAACTGGATTTGTGCCGGTTGTGTGGAGCAGGTGCGGCTTACCTAGGGCACTAATTAGTAGTTTCATTATTTCACTCACGGTTCCCCTCCCTCCCTCACCCAAAACATTTCGGTCCTGTAGATAACAGACCAGCCTGCAGGGGGCAGTACAGGGCCACACATTGTTGGCATATTTAAAAGCAGAAGACATCGCGAGAATCGGTAGCTGGCGGAGAGCGATGAGCAGATGAGTGTCTGGTGAAGGATAATGTTCTCTGCTCATTCCTCCCGAGCACTACAGCTCACCACCTCTCTGCTTTTTCCCTTTTTTCTTCATAATCCGCTCCCCTCCCTCCTTTTCTTTTGGTGTGTCGTGAAACACGATTTTAGCCAAGAAAATACGTACATAGATGTATAGATGGATGGATTGATAGGTAGACGGACAGATGTCCATGTCATAAAAAAGCACAACTCGGGTTGTGCTTTTTGGGTCACTTTTCCCCTCCCTCTAAATTGCTGCTAAACCAGGACCTCGCTCTCTAAAATAGAAACAATTAACGTGGGCTTGACATTCTTCTCTCTCTCCGTCTGCTGCCTCTCATGCCCTAGCTTTAGTTTCTCTGGGATATAGGCCGTCTGGTCTGTTCCAGAGTCATAGATAGTCTCTCTCTCTCTCTCTGTCTCTCTCTCTCTCTCTCTCTCTCTCTCTCTCTCTCTCTCTCTCTCTCTCTCTCTCTCTCTCTCTCTCTCTCCTCCTCCCCCCCATGACAACAGTGTGTAGGATCCACCTAAGAGGATTGCTACTCTCTCAGGGAAAGGAGTCCTCTGAGAAAGGCTTCAGATACATTGTGGCAGGTTGTTAATACAGGGTGAAGAGTAAATGAAGAGTGTGTACGTGAGAGAGGTAGGTAAAAAATGGAATAGAGCGATATAGAGAATGGAGATGAGCATATACAAAGAGAAATGCAGGGAGAGAGAGCAGGAGAGAAATGCAGAGAGAGAGAGCAGGAGAGAGATGCAGAGAGAGAGAGAGATTGACAGAGAGACAGAGTGGGTGTGTCGTTATCACTCACTCCCAGAGCACACACTGATGAACAAATCAAGCACTAATTCAAATGAGGAAACAAGTTACTCGTCACCTCTGTGGGTGTTTGTGTAGGTGTGTGTGTGTGTATGTTTGTATGAGCGCACATGTGCATGTGTGTCGTAACCTCCGGGGAGACAGGTCACAGAACGTACTAATCTTTCCCCGTCTACCATCCAGGGAACTCATCAGCGCCAAACTGCCATGGCAACCTGTGCCCGCACAGACACACACACACACACACACACACACAAGCTCACACACATACACCCACACACAGCCCACAGAGAGTTCAGGGTGCTCCATGGGAACTTGTCCCACTCATCACATAGGACTAGGAGAAGGGCGAGGATAGCGGCTTTGTGCCTGAGTTTCAATGTGTCCTCGCACCTTGGCTCCGGTCTGAATGAGGTGAACTTGTCAATGGCACCACTTATCCGCTTTTATTTTTAAACCGTTGTTTGATTCTTTGTTTGTTTTCTTGTTCATTGACTGGAATGCCAATCTTTGACCAGTCAAATCGTAATATATTCTTACATTTTATTTCCCTTCTACCCACCACTCACTTCCCACTACTATAATATGCAGGCTATGGGAGCGTAATGCCTTGTTCATTGGTCGATTTGGACAATGCAGAGCAGATTTATCAGTGGATGGTGGGCGGTGACGAGAGAGTTCATTGGTGGGTGTTAGATTTCAACACACCTGAGATGGAGACGCATCTTTCAAGCAAGAAGTTAACTCTACGTGCTGCAGTCATCAGTCGCCCCCCTAACTTGAGAACTATACTACCAAAAATGCACCATCAGGTCCTTGGTCTCACTGTTGGAATTGATCAGCAGATGTTGTTCAAAATGTGGACATAAACGAGACACATGAACAAAAATCTTGCAAACATACACATTAAAGGCATATTGTACGATTTTCAGTGATATGCACTTTTTAATATGTTGTTGAAATTGTTTTTTACATCCTGACAGCAATAAATAACTTATGGGCAATGAAAAAGAAGCGAAAAAAAAACGAATTCTGTATCTGCTATAAACCTGTTAAAATGCTTACCAATCGGAGACATTGTACCCGAATCTAAAGAACCAATCACAAGCCTGCGCGTTCTCTCCCCTCTGTGTACGAGCCTGAGCCGGCCTGAGCGCGTTCACGGAGGGCAAAGAAAGCGTTGTTGTCATAGTAGTTCATGACAGTGGACTAGACCTAGTGAGCCTACAACGTTAACACGATGGAAGAAAAAAAACAGAAGTTACCACTGCCACCGTTACTTGCCCCGGTTCATCCTTTTAAAAAGGCAAGAAAAAGAAAGACAGAAAATGAAAAGGCAGCAACAAAAAAAAAGTTGGCGAATGCTCGAGGAAAAACGAGAATAAATATTGGATTCGCTTTTCAGCGATGGCGACAGCTGAGGGAGTTGAATGGCCTGAAAAGTGACGCAATGGTTGCCGTTGAAGTAAGCCGTAAGCAGCATTAGCGCTTGTGCACGGCTCTGTGTCGAGGGGTTGGGGCAGGGAGTCCTGAAGGGTGGGGGAGGAGTTAAACGGAACTCCGAAGAGAAGCTAATTTCAAATCATGCTAGCTCTCTCACATCGTACAGTATAGCTTTAACAAAGACAAGCATGCACACACATGCATGCACACGAACGCACGCACGCACGCACGCACGCACACACACACACACACACACACACACACACACACACACACACACACACATGCATGCACATACACACCTACACAGACCCAATTTCACACATACATAGAGGGCAACACAGACATTAGACTCGTTAATAGACGAGAGGTCTGTTTGCCTGCCTGTCTGTGTCTGCCGATCTTTCTCTTTGTCAGCAGTATGTGTGTGTCTGTGTGACTTAGTTTGATGATTTATGGAATCCATAATAGAAAATAGAATACTGGTTCCTGGAATGGACAGACATAACACTGAACTATACAGGTGTTGATGTACTTTATGTGGTTTTCTACCTTCTCTACAGCAGCTGGTCCGAGGACAGATGGAGAGACTCCCTAACCCGCGCCCTATGGCTCCGGCCTCCCTGGATGTGTGTGATTCGGTCTGTGTGAGTGTGAGCGGCCATGTATGTGTAGCTACGTTTCTCTTGGTGATTATGCATCATCTGTGACTGTATGAATAGGTAAGGATGTCCTTGTTTATCTTTCCGGGAGTTTGTGTTCCATGTGTCTGTACCTTTCCTGTGATAGTCCTTAATTGCCCTCCAATTTATCAAGCTTTTCCATTACACTACAACCGCTTTTGAGACAATAGTAATGACGATGATGATGATTATTAGTATTATGTTATTATTATGAAATAGGAAAGAAATACGAGGAACAACATAAACTGAGTTTCAGGTCAAGACTCTGGCTCAGCGCCACCTGGGAGGAGAGGAGGAGGGGGAGAGGGAGGGGGAGAGCAGAATTGAGAAGAAGTGTTCTTCCGGTGCCTTCCTCAATCTGGTCTGTTCTCTCTCTCTCTCTCTCTCTCTCTCTCTCTCTCTCTCTCTCTCTTACCAGTCATCCAGATGTACCTAGACACACATACAGCCACACGTACAGCTTCATGTACACACCTGAGGGCAATCCGAGGGCATTACATCAGAGCTCCGGCGCCATGACAACAACACACAGTGCTGGCTGTGTGATACGGCAAGGGTAAATCACAGGGAACAAGGAGGGAGAGGGAGAGAGAGACAAAGAGACAGAGAGACAGAGAAAGAGGGAGAGAAGAGAGAGACAGACAGACAGACAGTGCTGGCTGTGTGATACGGCGAGGGGAAATCACAGGGAACGAGGAGGGAGAGTTAGAGAGAGACAAAGAGACAGATAGAGGGATAGAGAGAGAGGGAGAGGGAGAGTGATAGAGAGAGGTGGATGCACGCACACTCCAAGGTAGTGTGCGGAGCGCTGTGTGCCCATGGGGGCAACATATTACCCAGCATGCCATGGGAGAGACCGTGCAACTGTCATCAAAGATGAATTGCAGAGTCTCTCCGAGTTGTACGCACAAAGACTGCTCTTCCACACGTGAACTCACACACACACACACACACACACACACACACACACACACACACACACACACACACACACATGCTTCAAACGCCAGACACCAACACACACCAGACAGGGTTTTAATCATAAACAATGACATACTACCATATCCCATCGTGTTATGATCAAAACTGTTATTTTAAATTGTTACATTTACCCCAAAGGAAACTTTTATAACCATAAAGCAAACACTAAAACATGTGCCGGCCCGTGAAGAGCTCCCCTGGCTCGTTAGACAGGTCTCAGGCATTACCCTGCGTTCACACCAAAAGATGCAAAAAGTTGACGCGCGTCGTGATCCCATTCAAAGTGAATGTAGAGACGCGTTGCTGCTTTGCTGCCGATGCATTTGCTGCCGAGAAAACGGGCAGCAAAACTTGATTTGCGGCGCGGCAAAATCTGATTTGCGGCGCGGCATGCCCGTGCCCGGCAGCGGGCACGGGCATGCCGCGCCGCAAATGGGCGCGTTCACGTATTTTGCGGCGCGTCAAATGCTGCTCGAGTTGAAATATTTCAACTTTAGCAGCGCCGCGAAACCTTTGCCGCGCCGCAAAACTTGATTTGCGGCGCCGCAAAACTTCGGCAGCAACGCGTTCGGGCAGCAAATGCATCTTTTGGTGTGAACGCAGGGTTAGAGGCATGAGGTACCGGCTTCAAACCATACAGCGTCCAGGATTAGGAATAGGGTTTTCCACTTGAGTACAAGACATACTTCTCAAATGATTAATAAGGCATTAATCAGGAGGAGTTGAACGTTGTCTACAATGCAGTGTCTAGTGTGCTTGATGCCCAGAAAGGGATTAACTTTGATCCCAATATCTTCTATTATGTTAGTTACTCTTTTCCATATTAATAACCAGTTACTTTAAAGGGACACAATGTTTTAAAGGTCAAAATGACATGAAAATCTCACTTTATGAGGTTTTCTAACATAAATATGAGTTCCCCTAGCCTGCCTATGGTACCCCAATGGCTAAAACTTGCGTTTGGTGTAAAACGAGCACTAGCTGTTCTGCTCGCCTTTGAAAAAAGCGGAGGCTCAAGCACGCTGATTTGGAATGTCTTTAGGTATGTAGTCACAAAGCATCTAAGCTCCTCCCCTTACTCTGCCTGGCCCGCCCAGAGACGTTGGCCCGCCAATGAGACACGACCGTGCGAGCGCCACATGTGTGTGTGTGTGTGTGAATACACTGTAACGCAAGTGTTTCTTGTCGGTTCTTTGACGTCTCTTGTATTTCCACAACGAGACAGTGGGGGTTATCTGAGCCATGGTTGAGAAGGAATTGGCGGAAAGGAACTTTGGCTTTGACTCGCTGAAGTACATGAACTGCGATATGCCGCCGGTTGCAGGCAGCCGGCAGCAGGCAGCGCGCAGTTCAGTCTACTTCAGATTGATGTGGAAGTGGAAGAACCAGAGACGTCGCAGAACCCGACAAAGTCGTTTGTGATTCATAATATCGTCTGGAGGCACACACAGCTTTTGGCCGTGATAATATGTATTATATGATATAGATATCTATGTATTATATGATATTATTTAGATATAGAGCTCCAGGACTGTAACGCAAGTGTTGTACACTTCCTTGTTATTTGGATAACTTCCGCTTTTGGTGTTATGGCGCATAACACGTGGGACTCTCGTCTTTGGTATTTGGAGACTCGTAGTGGGGGTTATCTCAGCCAAGGTTGAGAAAGAATTGGGGGGAAGGAACTTTGGCTTTGACTCCCTCAAGAACATGAACCACGACATGGAGGAGAAAGGGATTGTTGGCGGCGAATGTCTCCCGCTAGAGCCCCGCTGAGGGACCACCGCCGGAGGCGGAGGTGCCTAAGCGCTGCCCGGCAACAATCCCTTTCTCCTCCTTGTCGCGTTTCAGTCTACTTCACATTGATGTGGACGTGGAAGAATCAGGAACGTCAGAGAAACCAACGCGGTCGTTTGAGATTCATGATATCGGCTCACACAGCTTTTGGCCGTGATAATATATATTATATGATATAGATAGGCCTATCTATGTAGGCTATATGATAATATTTAGGTATAGAGCTCCAGGACTCCCGTGTGTTCTAGAATATTTACAGAACACGGCTAAAGGCTGCGTGTGCCTCGCCATTGCGATACATCCACTGTAAAACAGAGCGCATGGTACCGTGGCTGCAAGCTGCTCAGGGCCACACCCCCACCCTCTTCCTTGACCCGCCTCGCTCCTCCTCATTTGCATTATAGCTACAGACACCAAAACAGCGCATTTGGGGGAAGCTCAATGTGCGACTGGCTCGGAGTGGCTGTATCTCTGCACCACGGCTGAATTTCGGGAAGGTCTTTGAATACTGTGTTAGTTGCCCACTAATACCTATATTAAAGATACAATAAATACAATGTTATTCATGTTACATTGTCATTGTACAAAGTCTGACAGAATTTACAACTTGATCTAAAGTGGGACAGAAGCAGAAATGCTGCAACTAAATTTAAACCGGCCCGGAGGAAGCCCGGGGCCCCCGTCTGGAGCCAGGCCCAGACGGAGGGCTCGATGGCGAGCGCCTGGTGGCCGGGTTTGCCACGGAGCCCGGTCGGGCACAGCCCGAACAAACTACGTGGCACCCCCCCTCTCTTCATCCCATGGGCCCACCACCTGTGGGAAGACCCGTTGGGGTCGGGTGCGCAGCCACATGGGTGGCAGCGAAGGTCAGGGGTCTCGACGGACCAGACCCGGGCGGCAGAAGCTGGCTCTGGGGACGTGGAACGTCACCTCGCTGTGGGGAAAGGAACCGGAGCTTGTGAGGGAGGTGGAGCGCTATCAGTTAGATCTGGTGGGGCTTACCTCCACGCACAGTCTCAGCTCTGGTACCGTACTCCTGGATAAGGGTTGGACTCTATTCTTCTCCGGAGTTGCCAAGGGCGTGAGGCGCCGGGCGGGTGTGGGGATACTCATAAATCCCCGGCTGAGCGCCGCGGTGTTGGAGTTTACCCCGGTAGACGAGAGGGTCGCCTCCCTGCGCCTAAGGGTTGTAGGGGGGAAAACTCTGACTGTTGTTTGTGCGTATGCACCAAACAGCAGCTCAGAGTACTCGGCCTTCTTGGAGACCCTGAATGGAGTCCTGTATGGGGCTCCAGTAGGGGACTCCGTAGTTCTGCTGGGAGACTTCAACGCCCACGTGGGCAACGATGGAGACACCTGGAGAGGCGTGGTGGGGAGGAACGGCCTCCCTGATCTAAACCCGAGCGGTCGTTTGTTATTGGACTTCTGTGCTAGTCATGGATTATCCATAACAAACACCATGTTCGAACATAAGGGTGCTCATAAGTGTACCTGGTACCAGAGTACCCTAGGCCGAAGATCGATGATCGATTTCGTGATCGTGTCATCTGATCTGAGGCCGCATGTTTTGGACACTCGGGTAAAGAGAGGGGCGGAACTGTCAACCGACCACCATCTGGTTGTGAGTTGGATCAGGGAATGGGGGAAATTTCCGGATAGACCTGGTAAGCCCAAACGAGTAGTGCGGGTGAACTGGGAACGTCTGGAGGAGGCCCCCGTCCTAGGTATCTTCAACTCACACCTCCGGCAGAGCTTTTCTGGCATTCCTGTGGAGGTTGGGGGCATTGAGCCGGAGTGGGCGGTGTTCAAAGCCTCCATTGCTGAAGCTGCGGTGGCTAGCTGTGGCCTCAGGGTCTTAGGCTCCTCAAGGGGAGGTAACCCTCGGACACCGTGGTGGACTACGGTGGTCAGGGAAGCCGTCCGACTGAAGAAGGAGGCCTTCCGGGATATGATATCCTGGAGGACTCCTGACTCGGTTGCAGGGTACCGACAGGCTCGAAGGGCTGCAGCGGCTGCCGTGTCGGAGGCTAAGCAGCGGGTGTGGGAGAAGTTCGGAGAGGCCATGGAGAAGGACTTTCGGTCGGCACCAAAGTGTTTTTGGAAGACTATCCGGCACCTCAGGAGGGGGAAACGGGGAACCATCCAAGCTGTGTACAGTAAGGATGGGACTCTGTTGACCTCAACTGAGGAGGTCGTCGGACGTTGGAAGGAACACTTTGAGGAACTCCTGAATCCGAATAACACGCCCTCTATGTTGGAGGCAGAGCTCGAGGTTGATGGTGTTTCGTCGTCAATTTCCCTGGTGGAGGTCACTGAGGTAGTCAAACATCTCCGCAGTGGCAAAGCCCCAGGGATTGATGAGATCCAGCCAGAAATGCTAAAGGCTCTGGGTGTTGAGGGGCTGTCATGGTTGACACGCCTATTCAACATCGCGTGGGAGTCGGGTACAGTGCCAAAGGAGTGGCAAACCGGGGTGGTGGTTCCCCTGTTCAAAAAGGGGGACCAGAGAGTGTGTGCCAATTACCGGGGTATCACACTTCTCAGCCTCCCTGGTAAAGTCTACTCCAAGGTGCTGGAAAGGAGGGTTCGGCCGATTGTCGAACCTTAGATTGAAGAGGAACAATGCGGTTTTCGCCCCGGACGTGGAACTACGGACCAGCTCTTCACTCTCGCAAGGATCCTGGAGGGGGCCTGGGAGTATGCCCATCCGGTCTACATGTGTTTTGTGGATCTGGAGAAGGCGTATGACCGGGTCCCCTGGGAGAAACTGTGGGAGGTGCTGCGGGAGTATGGGGTAAGGGGGTCTATCCTCAGGGCCATCCAATCTCTGTACTCCCAAAGCGAGAGCTGTGTTTGCGTCCTCGGCAGCCAGTCAGTTTCGTTCTCAGTGGGTGCTGGTCTCCGCCAGGGCTGCGCCTTGTCACCAATCCTGTTTGTGATATACATGGACAGGATATCGAGGCGTAGTCGTGGTGGGGAGGGGTTGCAGTTCGGTGGTCTGAGGATCTCGTCACTGCTTTTTGCAGATGATGTTGGTCCTCATTGGATCATCGGCCTGTGACCTTCAGCACTCACTGGATCGGCTGGCGGCCGAGTGTGAAGCGGCTGGGATGAGGATCAGCACCGCTAAATCTGAGGCCATGACTCTTAGCAGGAAACCGATGGATTGCTTACTCCGGGTAGGAAATGAGTCCTTAGCCCAAGTGAAGGAGTTCAAGTACCTCAGGGTCTTGTTCGCGAGTGAGGGTACTATGGAGCGTGAGATTGGCCGGAGAATCGGAGCAGCGGGGGCGGTATTGCGTTCGCTTTACCGCACCGTTGTAACGAAAAGAGAGCTGAGCCGCAAGGCAAAGCTCTCGATCTACCGGTCGATCTTCGTTCCTATCCTCACCTATGGTCATGAGGGCTGGGTGATGACCGAAAGGACGAGATTGCGGGTACAAGCGGCCGAGATGAGTTTTCTCAGAAGGGTGGCTGGCATCTCCCTTAGGGATAGGGTGAGAAGCTCAGCCATCCGTGAGGAACTCGGATTAGAGCCGCTGCTCCTTTACTTAGAAAGGAGTCAGCTGAGGTGGTTCGGGCATCTGGTAAGGATGCCCACTGGGCGCCTTCCTTGGGAGGTGTTTCATGCACGTCCATTGGGGAGGAGACCTCGGGGAAGACCCAGGACTAGGTGGAGAGATTATATCTCAACACTGGCCTGGGAACGCCTCGGGATCCCCCCGTCAGAGCTGGTCAATGTGGCCCGGGAAAGGGAAGTCTGGGGCCCCCTGCTTGAGCTGCTCCCCCCGCGACCCGACCCCGGATAAGCGGACGAAAATGAGATGAGATGAGATACATGCTGAGAATTTTTTTTTACATCTTACAGGCTGGGATTTCTAGTGTAATGATAACACCTGCGGCATCAACCAAATTATAAATCAATGTTATTAAACTTTAGAGTGAGTATTGATCAAAAGTATCTTTGACTGATACATTTTTGCATCCCTGAGAAAATATACTTACATCCTCCTCAAGCATGCTTAGGACCTTTTTCAGCTCTGGAAAGCTGCTGGCCCTGTAGAGCTGAAGTAGTCGTGGCAAATGCTGTCCCAGCCCGGAAAAGAAGGACCCTCTCAAGTCAGGGTCTTGTTGTTGATGGAGTGAAAAGGGATTGTGTTCTAAACAAACTAACCTACTTTCACTGTGTAACAGGTTTTCCACCAGACTTCTTGCATGACTTATTTGAAGGAATAGTACCTGTGGAGTTGTGTTTGTGTTTAAAGAAATTGATTGCCAAGAAGTACTTTACCTTAGAAGAACTGAATACTGCCATTCAGCATTTTCCGTATACATTCTCCGATAAGACAAATAGGCCACAGGCAATTCCCAAGGCCTTTAGATTAAAAGGAACTGTTGGTGGGAATGGCCATGAAAATTGGGCACTTTTGAGGCTGCTACCCTTGCTTATTGGCAATAAAATACCAGAGAATGACACAACTTGGGGTATCATCTTAGATATTAAAGACATTGCGGAAATTCTAGCATCCCCCATATTCACAGAGGAAAATCTGTTTTATCTTGAAGCCAGAATCTGTGAACACCGCCATCTCCTACAGGAGGTTTTTCCTGAGTTTAAGCTTAAACCAAAACATCATTTTTTAGAGCATTATCCCCATCTGATTCGTTGTTTTGGGCCTTTGCTTGACTTTTGGACGATTAGATTTGAGGCCAAGCATAGCTTTTTTAAGAAAGTTGTTCGAGATGTTAATAACTTTAAAAATGTACTGCTAACCTTAGCCTCCAGGCATCAGCTCATGTTGGCATATTACATGGGCATGCCTAACCTGTTCAAACCAGCACTGGAAGTGAGGAAAATATCAACTGTCTCTCCTGACATTTTGGACCCCTCTGTCAAAGACACTATCAAGAGGAAATTCAGAAATGTGACTGCTGTTTCTCTTGCAAAAACTGCCTTCTTACATGGAACTCAGTACACACAAGGAATGTTTTTATCAACTGGAAGCACAAGTGGACTTCCGGATTTTGGGAAAATTCTGAATGTGCTAATTGTTGAAGATAAGCCCTGTTTTGTTGTGGAACCATACACAGCTTTGTACACTGAGCACTTGAGATGTTATGAGGTTTGCAAAAATCCCTCTGCAAAACTGCTTGTTGTTCAACCAGAGGAGCTCAATCACTACTTCCCCCTGTCAGGATATATGGTTCAAGACAGACTTCTGATTTCTCCTAAAGCCTTTCTGCTGCATTGAGGTGCGTCAAGTGTGAGTGCGGCCTTAAATCAGCACTTTTCTTACACACCTAAACAAAACAGAAACATAATAACCTTTTTACAAACTGTACGACTCCAGGATTGGATTGCATTGTGTTTATGGTTTGTCCACCCCCTGTATCTTGCTTCAATTAAGTCTTGTCATTTATTTTTCATGTTTTGTCATTCTCAGCTTCACAGCAGAGCACTGAAGATCTGCCATTGTGGTTTGTTGTCCAGCTGGGGGAGCTTGAAGATAACTTCCTGTTGGCTTGAATGAAGTGAGATCCACTTCTGTACCCTAAAACACTTTGGTATTGCACCACAACAGGTATTTATAAGTATTTCAGGTGCTGTATCTTAAATCTCAAATGCGGAAACTATTGAAATTAATACTTATTTTATTATTCCAGTGTCCAACATGCTGCTGCGTATCATTCTCAGTAAAGATGACATTCGGAAGATCCAGATTGAGAGTTTGCCAGAGACTCTTGATGAGTTTTATTCATTCTTAAAAAGTAAGCTTGGGTTGGAAGGTGACTTTGTGGTCCAATATGAAGACAGAGAGTTTGACAATGAGCTCTGCAACCTGATGAGCTTGTCTGATCTTCCTGAGGGGAAGGCAACACTGAAGATAACTGTCAAGCAGGCCAGTGAGTCATATCACACTGATTCAACATTGGATACGGCAAGTTTGTCTTCATCCGCTTCTTCTTTGTCTTCACCCACTTCATCGGCTTCCGAGGGCATCTCCCCCCGCCATCGACCGTGGCCTGATGCATTTGAGATTCCTAGATTTTGTTATGATGTTGAGTTGCAGCTTAAAAGGGGTAATGAAGCCTACCAAGAGAATGGAACCTTGCTTAATATAAGAAAAGACACTAAATCTGAGATACTTGACAAATTAGCAGAAGCAATGTACTCATACACTGCCTACCCATCACGAGAAGAATATGACATTGTGGCGCAAAGTCTCATCAAAAAACATCCTTGCCTGAGGGAGCCTGGGTCTGCCCAGGGTTGGTACTGCTGGAAATTCAGCTTAAAATTCAAAATGGGAAACTACAGGAACAAGCTTCGTGCGGCAGGATGCTCTGAACTTCAGGTAAATCGCCGCTCCTCAGGACCGAAACAGAAGACCAAGAAAGCTAAAAAAGCTGAAGTCAATTTTCTTCCTGACTTCCCTGAAGGACGAACCCAAAATGTTCTGGAAGAAGAGAGATTAGCCATTATGGAAGAGATGATGAAGAAGAAAGCTGATATGAAGAAAGTCAACGAAATCATGGTCAGCACCTTCTCCCTGCGACGAAAGCAAATTGTAGAAGAGCCACCTGTGGCAGAGGTGAAGACCAAGTGGCCAGCTTTGTTCACAGAGCAACAGGCAAGACAACATTATAAACATAAATAAGTTGTTAAAAGAATTATTAAAAAAAATTATGTAGAAAAAAAATATTAATTCCCACTTAATAGTAAGAAAAAAGTTAAGCCATTTGCTCTTGCGAAGGAGAACTGCAGTCTGGGAGATAAGCTACACAAAATACCATTATTTCCTAAGGCTGTGAGGAGGCTTACCTTTCTGTATGTATCGAGCTGAAAAAAGTTTTGTCTTCTGTTTTTATTTTTTTTATTTCCAATAGATCAAAGCTGAATTCACTCGAATCACTTCAGCTCATTCTCTTTCACTGTTTGAACAGCTTCAGTGTGCAATATTTTTGTTCTCAGTGGAAACAAACCATCCCTTACAGAAACAGTCTGAATGGCATCATAGCTAGCTAAGCAGAATCTACAAAATGTATTAACACGAAATGACTCTTGAAACCCAGCCAAAGAATGAGCTCCTAAATTGTCTGATGACACATACAGGACTGTGCCTTTCATACAAGTACCCAACCTATCAATGTAAAATCCCTGGTTTTCAAGTACAAAAAGATCTCTAAGAAGTGGTTCAAAAATTGGTCCATAACCAAAAGTCTTCACATCATTACTATTGCACAGTACTGCAAGGTATATATTGGATAGGGCTGATCTGTATTTGACAGGCAAATCTGCAAATACCCAATAAATCGCAGTAACTTTATGTTTCTTCCTTGAAGTTCCCAAAGGGTTGCATACTTCAAATTCATCAATATACAATCCTAGAGAAATACATACATCTTCCCCTAGAAGCAGTGTATTCTCTTTGAAGTATAGCCCATCACGAAATGAGTTGTACTGGCCAGACTGAGATGTTACATTTGACTGTTCAAGGATTTTGTCAATTACATCACCCCTGTTCAATAATTTTGGTAACGGGGTTGAAATGGGAACATGTGCAAACCATCTAAAACATATTCAATTGGCTCAATTACATCAAAATGTTCCTTGTAAAAGGCCTGCCTTTTGTATTCAGTTCTCAGAGGACCACTTTCTGAAAGACAGCTAAGAGGGTTGGTTTTCTGGAGGGTCTCAGTCACTAACTTCAGTGTGGCATCATCTATAGTTAAGTTATGCTCTTCAAGAACTGCTTCAACAGTGTTTTTTGAAAGTTCACCAGCTAAAACACCAATTTCATCAAGTTCATTAATTATTTCCTGTGTAGCAGACTTGGATGCATGCAAGATTGCTTGCATGCGCAGAAGCAAAGATGCAAGTCTTCCCTTAATTTTTTCACCTATGTCATTGCCACGTTCATTGTCAGAATATTCGTTATCATCTGACTGGACGTCAACACAATTTTCATCTGCCAAGTGAGTGTTATCTTGGTGGGCAAGAAGAAGCTCTGCCTTGAAATATTGCAAAGAGTTGGAGTTGTGATATCGACTTTTGTGTGATGAAAAACTGGAGTTAAGTTTTAAAAGGGCAAATTACAGTTTCCTTATTTCTCAAATGTGTGCCAAGATGACGAAAGTACAGTTTAACGTCTGCAGGTTCTTCAAAGTCACATAAATGGCATCTAATTCTGAAGTTCACCGGTTCACTTCTACTAAATCCATGTTGTCTCACATGTGTTTGGAGAGCCTTTTGTGATGGGAAATAGCACACACAATCGCTGTAAATGCATGGGAGAGCTAGTCTTCTTCCATAGTGACCATGACTGGATCTGTAGTGTTCAAGGATTCTTCGACGATTTCTTGTGACGTACGTGCAAAACTTACATATCCATCTCATTGATCAAGAGGAGGCGAAATGGAGCATATCAGACCAGGACCTAAAAGATAAAATGTCATGTCAGTATAATGGCAAGAGTTACAATACACCCTACAATTGCAACACAATCAATTTACAAACAGTTAATACGGGCAACCATGCTGTCACGGTCTCTCCCACCGGATCCTAGCTGCCACTAGTTTTCTCTGTTAGTCTTGTCTGTCTCTGTCGTGTTCTGTTTCATGTACGGGGGCGTGGCCTGCTGAACTCCCCAACCCAGCCACGGTGATCACCCGCACCTGACCATCATCACCAATCACGCCCACCTGTATATCTTCCCCAGTCATTCAACCATTCGTCGCCAGATCGTCAGCTATACTTACCTGGTTAAGTTATCCTCCGACCTATCTAGCCCTTTCTAGTTATTCTCGTTATTCTCGTTCGAGTCGCTACTCCTGATCCTGTTGTTTCCCTCCTCAGTCGTCGTTGTCACGTCCACCACTCGACTCCCCTCTCCTGCCGGAATACCTGTTCCTCCGAACCATCGAGAGTGACTATCTGTCCGGCAATCTACCCGACCCACCAACTCTGGATCGCCACGAACATTCTCCTCTGCTCTGTGTAGCAATAAACTGTTTAATTGCTACCAACCTCGTCCTGTCGTCATTTGTGCCGTGCGTTTGGGTTCACCCCGTCTTGAGCCGTAACAAATGCAAATTAATATGGTGAAATTACAGTGTGTGTGTCAACATTCCATTACAATCCTCATCACACTGAAATTACAGTAGGGTAATTGTTTAAAATTTTCAATCTTCAATACAACTTGATGTTTCTTTCCAATCATGTGAAAGTTTCAGTGTGACAGAGACACAAGCGTCCTCTCAAGTACAGTAACTCACTGTCACGCCTCGTGCCCACTGCACCGTCAGTCAACGGACGTGGGAAGGCGTGGCTGACGGATGGGGGAGTAGTCTTTGCAGAGGCATCCGTCAGCCAATCAAATCGCTTCGCCGGGTTCTTCCCGCTTCTTCCTGCTTGTTGCGAGGCAAGATGACCCGCTTTCCAGTATCGTCAGAGCCCGAGTCGCGTCACAGTGCTTAAATTTGCATACGCGATCTGATTGGATGACGGAACCGTCGCTGCCGAAAAAGTTGAACATTTTTCAACTTTCTGACGGTGGCGAACGCTCCAACTGAACGGACGGATCCACAATGCATTGCGCGTCCGTCCCCATTCAAAGTCAATGGGCAACGGTCAACTGACGGAGGTAGTGGGCACGGGGCGTCACTCCTGTGTAGGGCTTTGACTCCGAACTTCGTTATTCGAATATAATTCAAATATCAAAAAATAAATCAAAATTCAAACGAACATTAGGCAGCCCTTAATATTCGAACCTGTTATGGGCAGGCCAAGACGGGGAGACGTCGGAGAACCCGACTGCAGTCTATTCATAATATTGTAATGACCACGGAAGAGGCAGTGAATGAAGTATTGATTAGACAGCGATTTATCAGAAACAGGTGATTAAGGGCTATACAAATACAATTTAATTGAATATTTCTCTTTTCTCTGAATAACGTAACAGCACAGCAGAGAAAGCGCTGTGCACCGCTCTGTCTGTGCGCATGTGTGGCTCCTTTTCGGGAGCATGTCTATGTTCCCCGGGTCCTATGTCCCCCTCTTTGTATGAGACTGGGGAACATAGGACCCTTTTTAAAAAAAAGGGTTCTATGTTCCCCGGTGTGTTACTTTTTCCACCATTACTGCCAAATTCCGGCCGAGATAACTACCATTGCATGTCTTCACCTTTTGTGGAAGAGGGAGAGACGTCGGAGAACCTGACGCAGTCTATTCATACGCCGGTAAACAAACCCCGAGAAGCCCAATCCCTACGAGAGCTCCCCGTGCTACGGCCATCCGGAGGCGCACAGAGCTTTTGGCCGTGATATTATTATACAATTATATTATATTATATACTATTATATAAAGAGCTCCGGGGGTCGCATACGGCAACAATCACTTTCTCCTCAATGCTGCAGTTCACCCCGGACTGCACTGCACTGAGTTGGCCGGTTGAACGCTGATTGGCTGTTACGTTACACATGTCACTCAGTGGCCACGCTGTTGAACGCCGATTGGCTGTCATCACGAGAATGTCGCGTCAAAGTTTAAATATTTTTAAAGATTGATAGAATGCGGGGAACATAGGACCCTTTTCCCAGAAAAGGGTCCTATGTTCCCCGCTTTTCCCAAAAAGGGTCCTATGCTCCCCGGTATATATGGCTACAGGGGAACATAGGATCCTTTTTGGGAAAACTGGGAAAATAGGACCCGGGGAACATAGGGATGACCCCTCTTTTTCGCGCCTCTTTTTCGCGCCGTGACATTGTCAGTTATGAATGTGTTTCTTCCTGAGGAGAAAGGAGTGTCTCTGTGCGACGGCTGTGGGTTTCTCCGTCACATTGAGCTCATCTGCCCGGTGCACAGCTCGGCCTCGCGCTGGAGATAGAGTGGCGGGGTCACGCGCGACACGCAGTTAAACTGAAGTTTAACTATATCAGAGATATCAAGAAAAGGCTTTAAAAAATAGTTTTCTCTCTTTTATTTTCAAATAAACTATCTATCTTAGAGATCTCTGATTCTAGCAGGGTAATCCAAACTACCGAACCGACTTCGATGTGTTGAAAATGAGCGGCAGCAGAAAGGTTTTTTGCCTGTCAACGTCATTGGCTGACGTAGGCAGCCAATGACAGAAGCGATTATCCGTACATCCTTTTGACTGACATTCTTAATTTCAATTTAATCATGTTTCTTAGTTTGAAAACATTTCACTAGTTGAGAAGACATAAACACAAAATTCTGAGTTATCCAAACTGTTTCAATAATTTGTAGTCATACTGACAATGAATTAGAAGTTATCATGTCTAATGGGCACAACTATTTTTTACAGTGTATCTTAATGAACTCCCCCTCACCACTCCCTTCCTCCCGCCAAACCCTCCTCTTAAATCCAACCCCCCCACCTCTCCCACGACATCTCTCTCTCTGTGGCTATTTTTACCAACGATAACTTCTGTTTGTAGTTCCCCTTTTCATCCAAGGATCTCATAGGGCTATCTGTGTACATATAAATGTACACACACAGCCGGACAGATAGATCTCAGAAAAGTCTCTGTTATCGGTTGATACGCTTGTAGTTTTTCCCGCCGCCATTTTTGTAGTTCTTAATAGTCTATGTAGCCAACCCCCCCCCCCTCCCTGCGCGTTGAGAAGACAACTATTCCCGGTACTATCTCAACGCCTCCCACCACTGTTTGAGAACAGAACTATTCCCAGTTCCATCTCGACGTTTCCCCCTACTCGTTGACACGAGAGTATTCCCAATTCCATCTCGACATCTCCCCCTGTACCACAAGAATATAACCATTATTTTTTTTATTTAAGTCTTTTATTGAACATGGTTAAAATAAATAAATAAAATAATACAAACAAAAACAATTGAGCAGTAAAAAAGGAAATAAATAAATTAAAAACAAACAAATGGGATCCTCAGGATCCTAAGCAACAATTACATAGCTCAAATAACATAGTTCATGTTCAAAAGGGATATAGGAAGAAGTTAAAAAAAAACTTTTCTGGTCCTACCCCCTCTTATTTTTTATAATTGTTTTCCAAAAAATAAATCTTCAATATGAATCAGTCAGTGTCTATGATGTTTAGCTCGTGGGTTAAACAAATCAAAACTTTTCGACAAGACAATATCAAAATAAAATAATGGAACAGATGAACGAAAACCATCAAATTGAAAACAGCATAACAGAAATTCACTGCTCCAGCTCATAACAATTCAATGTTTTTCTTCTGAAGAGTTTTTTTTAATTTTGATATAGTTGTACATTTTTTCAGCTCATCATTGCAGTTGTTCCACAGACTTACAGCCTTTGTCGTTATACAGTGCAGTTTTGTATTGGTTCTTATAGATGGTTTGTTGAATATACATGTTCCTCTTAAATTGTATTTGCTCTCTCTCAGTTGGAACAACTCCTGGATGCCATGAGGCAATTGGTGATTATTTGCTTTAAACATTATTTGAATAGTTTTATAGTCAATCAAATCTAGAAATGTAAGTGTTTTTAGTTGAACAAATAATGGATTTGTTGGTTCTCTGTAAGCGGTTTTATGCATAATTCGTATAGCTCTTTTTTGAAGGATGAAGATCGGGTGTATATTTGTTTTGTATGTGTTCCCCCATATCTCCACACAGTAGGTCATGTAAGGAAGTATGAAGGAGCAGTACAATGTATACAGGGAGGTTTTATTCAGTAGGTATTTGGTTTTATTGAGTATTGCTATTGATTTAGATATTTTAGCTTTAATATAATTTATGTGAGGTTTCCAACTTAATTTGTTGTCAATTAATACTCCCAGAAACTTTATTTCAGATACTCTTTCTAGTTCTATGCCATTTATCATGAGTTTCTTTTCTGTGTTGGTTGGTCTATTCCCAAAAATTATAAATTTAGTTTTACTTAGATTCAATGTGAGTTTATTTTCATCAAACCAGATCTTCATCCTGTTCAATTCCTTTTCCACAGTATCCAGAAGCTTTTCCAAGTTATCTCCACAGCAGAGTAAATTTGTGTCATCAGCAAAAAGAACAGTGTTGACAGTTTTTGATACTTCACATATATTATCGATGTACAGATTGAATAATAATGGCCCTAACACTGAGCCCTGGGGCACCCCACATTTAACCTGTTGCAATTGTGATTTATGATTTTGAATTTCGACATATTGTTTCCTGTTCTGTAGGTAGCTGGATAACCATGCTAGTGCAATGCCTCTAATGCCATATCTTTGTAGTTTTTTTGTTAACAGCTCATGATCAGTCAAATGCTTTTTTTAAATCCAGAAATACCCCCACTGCATATTCTTTATTTTCTATTGCCTTAAGTTAAGTTAAGTCCTTTATTCATCCCTTTTTAGGGGGAAATTCTTTCTCTGCTTTTGACCCATCCGGGTAGCCGGTGAAACACATACACACACACAGAGGTCCACACACATGGGGGCACACACACATGGGGGCACACCGGCACTACCGGAGCAGTGGGCTGCCACGGTGCAGCGCCCGGGGATTGTTGATTGCCTTGCCTTGCTCAAGGGCACCTCATCCGTAGATTTTTTCAGGATTCGAACTGGCCACCATCCAGTTACCAGTCCAACTCCTTCACCAGTATACTACGGATGCCCCCATTGTGATTTTGTCTACAAATTCTATGATTGCAAATGAAGTAGTTCTCTTTGCTCTAAAACCATATTGTTGTTCATACAGTATGTTATGTTTAGTAATGAATTCATTATTTCTTGTATAGAATATTTTTTCCAGTATTTTGGAGAACTGGGAAAGCAATGAAATTGGTCTGTAGTTTGAGAGTATATGTTTGTCTCCAGTTTTATGTATTGGTATGACTTTAGCTGTTTTCATATTGTTTGGAAATACACCGGTTTGAAGAGACTGATTGCAAATGTGGGTTAGAGGCCTTGCTATACATTCAATTACATTTTTGCACATATCAATATCATGACAGTCTGTGGACTTTTTGCTCTTAAGTTTTTTAACAGTGTCAATGATTTATTTTTCCTCAGTCCCTCTTCGAAACATTGTATCATCAACATATATGTCTTTACTTTCTACACCATCACTAATACCAGTATTTGGAATTTCCCCGGCCAAACCAGGACCAACCCAGACAAAGAATGTATTAAATTCCTCTGCAGCTGAAGCCATATCAGTGATTGTTTTGTTATTTGGAGACATGAAAGAGTTTGGATATTCTGCCTTTCCACTTCTTTTTTTGATAATGGCATTTAATACATTCCACGTATTTTTTATATTGTTTATGTTGTCCTCCAGTAAATTGCTATAGTGATCCATTTTGCTGTGTCTCATAATTTTTGTTAGTTTATTCTTATGTCTTATATTTTTGTTCTGCTTCTGTTGTTCTTTTCCTTATATAATGATTTTTTCTTCTTACATGCTTTTGATATTCCTTTAGTTATCCATGGTTTCTCAGCATATTTTGGTTTCACTATTTTCTTTACTAGAGGACATTTTTTTTCATACAGTTCTGCTACAATTTCCAGAAATGATTCATAGGCTTCATTTGCACCTTTAACATATACCTTGTTCCAGTCTTGTCTCAGTAGGTCTTCTTTAAAGGAATTAATAGCGTTTTGTGTTTTATGTCTGGTTATTTTGACCGTTGTGTTGTCTTTTTTTATCCTCGTACAGCTCTGTATGGTTGCGAAGACTGGCAGGTGATCGCTTGTGTCATTTATTACTAAACCACTGTGAACTTTCCTATCCCAGACATTTGTGAATATGTTGTCAATTAGTGTAGCACTGTGTGTTGTAATTCTGGTTGGACGTGTGATTGTTGGATATAACCTGTTGCTATACATTGAATCAATAAATTCTGCTGTTGAATTGTGTTCTTGCGGGTTTAATAAATCAATGTTAAAGTCTCCACAGACGAACACAATTTTCTTGTTATTTATGTTGTGATATAGTTCAGCTAACTTTTCCTTAAATGTGTCAACACAAGAACCAGGTTTTCTGTACACACAGCTTATCAGAATATTTTTAGATTTTTCCATCTCAATTTCAACAGTAATGCATTCCATGATGTTGTCCAATGCAAATGTCATTTTACTGGCATATTTACTTTTGTAGCTGGTATCAATATATAGTGCAACACCACCACCCTTCGATTGAGTCCTGTTAAGAAAAAACATTTAATATCCCTCAATATCCACCATGTTACTTGTCTCTTCACTAAGCCATGTTTCAGTTATTGCAATTATAGTGAATTTTTTGTCCAGTTGCCTTAAACAATGTTTGATTTTTGATAAGTTTGAATTAAGGCTCCTGCTATTAAAATGTATGATGGATATTGACCCGTCCATTATTACACTTTTTCTGAATTGTTCTTCTGTATAATATTCACAATGGCTGTGTGTGTTATTGTAAAAATTGTTTTCAGGATTGATGTCATTTTCAATGTCTTGCGGTTTATGTTCTGTGTATTCAAAACATTTTAAATCCAGTTTTTCATATTCTGTTGATAGATTATAGTCCGAACTTGTCATGGGTGTTCTAGGTGTGTTCACTTCAGTGTGTATTCAGTTACCTTGTGTTTTTTCTATCATACCTCGAACTTATCCAGCTCGGTAACGTCTCTGACGAGGAGCACTTTCGCTGACTCAGGAGTGGTTCCATTCAGCTTAATGAATACTTTGCAGTTTGAAGTCCATGTTGCTTGAATCTTGTTTTGTTTTCTTAGGATGCGTGCTTTCCTTGCGATGTCCGCGTTCTTCTTTGTGAGGTTTTCGTTGATGTAGACGTCGGTTCCTTTTAATTTCCTTCCTTGTCTGATGATTGCTTGTTTGTTCTTTCTGTTGGTAAACCGGATTATTATTGCAGGCGCGATCGTTTTGTTTTTACTATGCAGGGTGTGACAGGCCTCGATGTCTCCGCTGTCAACAGAGATGCCCTTGCTTTCCAAAAAGCAAAGGACCTGTTGCTCCAGCGACTCGCGGGAGTGTGTGGATTTCACCCATCAGATCCATGATTTTTGTTTGTTGCGCAGAGATTTTTGCCACCTCAGCTGACAAGAAATCAAGCGATCTTCTAATCTCCTCCGCCTCGTCAGGCTGGCTTGCCGTTTTCTTCGGTGGCATTTTGTCGTCAGTTAAAAGTTACAGCAGAAGAAACATGATTTTCAGCGCAAACAATTTCAAAGCTTAACTCTAGTGTTTGCTCTAGTGTTCTTGAGCCTCTTGTAGGCCACTGAGTAGAATGCAGCCTATTCCTGTGAATTGTCATGTATAAGTCCCAACTGGGTGCCCCCCTGCTTTCCAAGAAGCAAACTACTACTGTTTTCCCCACATCCAACTCAAGAATCCCCTTAAGTGTCCACGCCTCCAGTTGGAGACCAGAATGTAAATTTAGAATATTTGTTTGTATATTTTAGGGTCTGTGTGTGTCTGGGTGCTGAAATACGGGGAGCCAGTCCCTAGTTGATATCGGCAGAACAGATTACAACAGTAGGTTGTAATCAATGTTTTTTGATTCACCAACATTAATGGTTTAAACGATCTATAAATGTTTGCATTTGTACTACATTTATTCTCTTTTCTCTTCAGGCCTTTGCAACCCGAGCAGTGATGGATGCCCGGCATTCATCATTCTAATTATTTACATCACTACAAATATTCTCTTTTCTCTTCAGGAAGTGGCAACACAAGCACTCCAGTTGCCCAACACTCATCATTTTACTTCTGTGCATTGATCTTAATACTCTCTCTCTTCAGGAAAAGGCAGTATAAGCAGGAACGAATGCCTAGCAGTCATTATGTTTTTCCAGGTTGCTGGGCCCTTCTGTCTATTTTCATGCGTTTTGTGTAGCAAGACAGGAGTGCAATAGACTCTGGTTGTGTCATGCACATTGATATTAGAGAACCAGGATGGTTCAAATAGACATGGGGTTCAACTGCTAAAATGATATGTCTAATTAATAAATGGTGCACATGGTTTTAACCGGTGCACAAGGAGGGAGTTAGCTCAACTGCTGTAGTTCCATTACAATACATTTTTTGCGAATATTGAATCTACATGGGTAAAATTCTGCACTAATCAGCTACTACATACGAACAAACTGAATAACACTGCGTGAGATGTTCAAAGGTCAACTATTGCTTCCATTGGAGCGATTGCAACAGATATAATATCGTACCACCAATATGCACCCACATGCATTATCTTGTATTCAATAATTAAGGAAGCCGAATTCCAGAACCGAAAGAGGACCTACCAAAAGAGACCGACCCAGGGGTCTTACATCAAAGCAGATCCCTGTACAAGAGTTACACGGTGATTTTAAGATAGGGATAATTATCTAGACTCCACAACATGAACGATTAGCCTTTAAAGTTGTCCATAGCATGCATACCGCTCGTCCACAGAAGTCCGGGGAATATCCAGGCCTGGGGATTCTTATTAGAAGAATTCTGGGATAACCTGCCTCGTAGGAGAGCGGAAGAATCCCCCCCAATAGAGGACCCTGAGGACAAGCGGTAGAAATGAATAGTTCAACAGACCTGACGAGGTCCGAGTACCAAAATAAAAAAAGAATAAAATATATATATTTCCTTACAAATTATGATAATAACAGATATTTCAATAAAAGTCATCACGTAATTGTTACGTATTTTAAGAATCTAAGCTACCCACACATAGACCCAATGATGCAGGACCAAACATATTAGCCGTAAATACCATACATAGCCACAAGGGGAGCAAGACCTTATTGGAGGCTGCTCCAGCCACAGATAGCAGCGCTTTTATATATACGAAGAAGCCGAAGCCAGTACGGCACCCCGGCCACGCCCACTAGGCCACGCCCACTTAACGGTCTCTTACCTGTGCACCCAGTGTGAAGAGACCAGAGATTTGCAGCAACACCCGCGAAGGGTCACGGGCCTTTGCCCGTGGCCCATAGTAGCCAGAGTTATTATCTCTCACACGTGTTCCACTCTTTAGCTACAATTCCCTCCGTATAGCTTCACTTACCATGCCGAAACATGCCGACGACTTTATAATAAATGAAGTGAGTTTAAAGCAACCCGGGATTGGACAACTTTCTTCGAGAATATGCAATATAATCTATGGTTAATAATTGGCAATATTTACAATTGAATTAAATAAGTAGGATAAAATGTTATCCATAATTCATCCTAATTGTGATTGTCAATATACGTGTTACGTTTTTCATTACACAACGTGCTATGTCGACTGTTCCTTTGTTGTCTTGTGTTGGTTTGGGCCTGTTATCCTTGATCCCCAGGGACGCGCAGAGACGCAAGTGATAAGGAACGGCCAACCCCTTATTTATGACATCTTAAGGAACTTCGAACGATAAATGACCATATGGTTAACAAAGGCTTTTGGTTTGTTGGGGACAGCTGCCCTCAACAACCCATTCTAAGTGTGTAAGAACTCCTGGCCACTCAGCGGACTTCTCTGCGGACCTTTTAGAGAATGAAGGGCCCCGCAGGGAGAAATCCCATCTGGGGCCTCAGATTATTGAATAATATGCCTGTTTTATGGTCTGTTGATGCATGTTATGATGCATCTTCGTTCGTACTTTTCTTACGAATGTGTATATAAAGATAAAATAAAAATAAAAATAAGTAAAAGTGTAAAATAAAAACAAATGGAGGATAAATATACCATTTGTAAATGTCCTCTCGTGTGTGTCAGAGCCACCAAGATAATGGAGGTTACTCGACTGTTAGATACACGAGGGGATATATTTTTGTTTTGTTTATAGAATATCACCATATATTTAATACCCATATGTGCATAATTGTTGTGAGTTTGGATGACTCTTGACCTAGTTTAGACAGTTTAAATTGACCTGGCTCAAAATTCCCCCCATAGACTTGGTGTCAGACGTTGGATTGTGGCACTCCTTGGGAGCCTCCAAGCCCATGTCGACTGACTAATCGTTCCTGCGGGTTCTGGAGTGGTGACGGCGGAGCTCATGGGGAGGCTCCGGGAGAGTTGGCAATCACGGGCTCCTTTGGGGAGAATTCAAGTGGGTCAGGATTACAAGGTTAAACTAATGTATCAATTTGATGTTAAAAAAAAACAAAATAAACATCAAATGCAAGCAATAGGTAGAATAAATGAAGATTAGGTCATCCAATATGCATAGTCAGTGTAGGGCAATTGGGTAGTATAATGAAGGTAACTGTTATTATGAGATACGGTTAACACAGAAGTGATATTGAACATGCAAATTTTAACATTGTTATTTCCCTTTTACATCTTTTTGGTTATAGGTAAGAAATGGATTAGCGATACATCTGCTGGGAAGGGAACCTATATGCTAGGTTCTCAATTTAGATTCAGAAGTAGTGGGTTCACCTTTCAAATGCCACTGCTGCTGCTGTAACGCTTTGATACAACGTCAGCGTTTCATAGTCTGATATATATATATATAATTTTTTTTACTCTGACAAGTTACGGCACACAGGTATACTGACTCATGAATCGTTTAGTTTGCTGCATTTGAGAACAGCGTGGTCTCAAGACGGCTGCATAGACCCATCACTATCGACCTTTGGTTTTGTATGTACTACATTTCTCTTCACAATAGATTTGTTTATGTACAGATGATTAAGGAAAGGAACTTCAACTTGGTTGCACTACACCGTTGTTAGGTTTCGTTGTCATTCAATGCGCATGGCTGAAGCAATGCGCAAGGAGGGATGTAGTGTGAATATTAAATCAAAGTGGATACCGTAAATCAATAATTTTAAAATAGAACCGTCATGCCAAGGTTGAAATCAGCTCAGAATAAGGAATGGGACACTCAAAACAAAAATTTAAAATCTGTACAAGCACTAAATAGAATTGGTTAGATGAAGGAATGCAAATGAGGCATTATCAATTATAATACAAACATATTTAAAACACATACAATTTTCAGGTCCAATGTTTCCAGAAGCAAGATGAGTACCGTGTATCACTCTGACACAGCTAACTTTGCACGTAATGCTTACGTTTAGATTCATGCTTACACTTACATTTCAAGGGTCCCATAATGGACTTCCATTAGAACAATTAAAAATAGAATTAAAGGAAATATGCTTTTGAACAACTAACTGCTGTACATGAGTCTGTATTTCGACAATAGAAACACAAAGTTCCAGAGCCAGATGCAGACACACCCGGAGCCTACAAACTACGTCCGCCGAGCAAGGAGTAACAGTCACATGAGGAAATCAAATAACAGCAGGATTTGAATCGCTTCTGTTTTGGTTGTCCACCATTAGAAAAAATATTGTTTGGATAAATTACATATATCATAATCAGCAACAGTTCGTACAGTTTTCCACGAATACGTTTAAAGGAATATATAAGGTATGGATATGTTATTATCCATACCTTATTATCCATACCCCATATAAGGTATGGATGTGCAACCCGTTATTTCTGTATCACTGCATTGATAATGGGACTGTTGATTTTCTTTGAGAAAGTTGTTTACAGGTTTCCTGTTGCTGACACGACGACGATTGAACGCCTGAAGGAGGCTCCCATGATGTGAAAGTAACCTCTCTATGTGAGCTGAGCCCTTGACAAGGAGGGACGAGCCTTGGGTTCATGAATTACAGGTCCCGATGGCGACAAAAGAAACAATGGATGCGATTACAACAATGTCCAATACCACCCACATGCAACAGCGGACCAATACACGAAGATCACCTGAACCACCCAAATCCATGCTAGCCTATCAATAATCTTGAATTTTTTAAATTCTTAAATCTGACTACTAATTTTGTACTTTACTTTTGCACATGCCGAAAATTGTATGACCTTGTTACATATAACCAAAAGTATTAGCTTGGATTTCTATGGATACTTTTGTTTATGTGCCCTTTAACCATATGATTGTATGATAACCAGGATATGTGTTCATTGTTGTATTGTTAACAATGACTTGTATTAGCTATGAGACCCACCAAGGCAAATGCCGTTTCAGTATTATGGGGACGCGTTGTGGTTTATCTCCAATATGGAGTTTTTTCCACTTCGGTCGGTGGTGTTGATGATTTATTATACTTTGACTATGTTTTCGGTGTGGTAAATGGTGTTTATGACTTAAAATCTTATTGTATGGTCATCTGAGATGACCAAGGAGGGATTGTTACGTATTTTAAGAACACAAGCTGTATTACCCTCACATAACCACTAGGAAGCCGGACCAAACATATAAGCCGTAAATACTATACATAGCCACAAGGGGAGCAGGACCTTACTGAAGGCTGCAATAGCTGCTCCATCCACAGAAGGCAGCACCTCAGACAAGTGAGGAAGCCGATGCTAAATCGTCACACCGGCTCCGCCCACTTCACACAGGCCGCGTGGATTTGAACATAACAGGCTACAGAGCCAGTAGAGAACTCAGAAACTTCAGGCAGCTCAGACTTAAGGGTTAAAAGTTTTGATCAGCTGGGAGTCGCTCAGCACGTGTTAGACACACTTCCCCTCCTTTTGCTCCGTAGTTACCATACCGAAATACTTTAACAAATAAAGTAAGTTAAAAGCGATCCGGATTGGACTCCTTTCTTTGAAGAATGCTGCAATTCCAAAGAAATTCTAACTAAACAGTAAAATTCCAGGGACAGATATAGAAGAATCAAAAGATTTATTCTGAACCCAAAGTGTTAAAAAATAACTTTCAGCAGCCTCTGCAGACCATGCATGGCTTTTCTGCTGAGGTGGAAGTCCTGCTCCAGCTCCAGCTCTATGTTGAACCACAAACCCAGATGGCCACATTTACAGTTTACTTTTAGTATGACGGACGACTGGTCTGTAAAAGGAAATAAAATCAAGAATGACCTTTACTACTTGAAACTATTTAAATACAGTATTCTATCCTATCAGACCTGAACACGGTTCAAAACACAAATCAAAATAAACTTTTTATTTGCATAACGTGTATCACAGAGGGGTTGATCAAACAACATTAACGTTAGTTATACAAGCATGCTGTGTGGCTAGGTTAACTACAACCAGGGGCGTAGGAACGTGTTTAACATTGGAGGGGACACATATCGGAAACCTGACAGATCCGTTGATGGTTCGAAGAGAAATATGTCATAAATGAACTACACTGCAAAACATTCACAAATGTATTTTATTCTTCTAAAAATATACATTTGTAAAGGAAAACACATTTTGAATGGCAGTATTGAACTGATACATATCAAATCAATTATTTAATTGCAGGCCTTATCATACAGTTTTGTAGACTGATAAATAACATGTGAAAAATATTGATCTAAATTTGAATTCGTATTTTCTGAATACCTTTTCTTTTCTTAGTTGTATCTTATGCCTCAATGAACACACAGGCAAAGGTTAAAGGTTGGGTATGCGATTTGCGAAACGCCAGCAGATTTTGAAAATACACAACTCAAATGGTCCTACCCCCTCTCCTTCAATGCTGACTCTGACTCCACCCATTCCAAGTACCTGGACGCGCAATCATGCACGAGCGCGAACAGAGATGCGCGAGAGCGAGCCAGGCTAGCGTAGGTTTTCGTTTAACAACATGGCACTACATTCAGCTGTAAGTTGCACCCAGTACCGCGGGAAGTAGGGGTGCTGGGGGTGCTGCAACACCCCCTGTCCGAGGCCCTGTCTTATCACAGAAAACGATCATTTCTAAAAACTCCGGCCAAAGTGGAGATTTCTGAAAACGCCAGTTATGTGTTGTCGTGTCAACGGGGAGAAACGGGATTTTAGGTTTTGAAGCGTCACATTATGCACCAGGAAATGCTTAACGTCATGTGAGCGCCCGCTGTACCGTATTGGTCCGAATATAAACACAAACCCCATTGTAAGACGACCTATATTTGGAAAAAAGATTTGAAGACCAGATCTTGTTTTTATGAATAAATAAATTGTATTCATTGAAATAATATACGAAAATAAAAAGGCATAGAATAAAACACTGCATTGCCACTAAACAGTAGTGCAAATAGGCCGTACTGATGTGTACACCAAAGACTATTCCTGACACTCCTCTGCCCCGCTGTGTTCGCTCTGGCTGTGGTCGCTCTGGCTGTGGTCGCTCCGAACTGTTTCGGCCCGTGGCAAAGCGAGTCATCCTCGCTGCTGTCCAAGGCATTTTGAGACGCAGCATTTATTTAATGCTCATATGACCTAGTGCTGAAAAAAGGTTATATGAAAAAGTGTGAGGGTAGCGGTGGTGCGCTAAACTTGTTCTGTGAGCAGCTGGATGTGAACCATGGTGTGAAGAAAGTGAACACAACGATCGAACTGTGCGCGCATGCACTGGTGTAATTGAGCTGCGCTGCTATATATCTTTTTTATCAATGTAACGAGTTGCGAGTCTAGTGCAGGCTGAGTTTATTTTTTCCAGCACCCCCTGCTGAGAATACGTTCTCGCGGCTATGGTTGCACCAGATGTTATAAACATTAAACGGTCACATAAATCATTACTATTTTTAGAAAATGTATGTTTGTTTCATATAATTGTATTGGAAGTCCTGGTTTTCACTAGGGTTGCTGCGGTGTGGACATTTTCACAACGAGTAATACACTCGTCTCAACACCGGTATTACCGAGTATAAACGGTATAAACTTTGAAACTATGTCAACCGCCACACAAGCATCGGTTTTTAGACCCTTCTCGTCCTTCAGTTGCCGCCAACGTTCGAAAGCAGGGCCTAGGATTATTCTTGATTTCAGTTTTCCTCTTTCAGCGTTTTTATAATCAATTACTCTCTGAAAAAGAGTTTTCCTTCTCTTTGCTGGTGGTGGTGGTGGTGGTGGTGGTGGGGATGGTGGCGTCTTGTCTGCCATGGAAATTGTCTTCTACTGCTAGGTCCAAATGTGGATTAACTAGTTCCAGTAGCTACCGCAGGATAACAACAAACAGGAGCTTGCTCTGGGTCACGAGTACTGCACGAAGGGGTCGCGCGCGGGGCGCGGGGGAGTGCAGTACGACCGTTTGATTGACGTACTTACTGTCCAATGCAACGAGGTGGCAATCCAAATGATTGGCTGGAGTTTTTCGAGCCCTGCCCGTTCCACAGATGATTGACTTGTTTAATTTTCATGTCAGTACTTCTAACTCAGTGGCTGTAAGCGGGTTATGATAAGGATTTCAAGTAATTTTGCAAAAATGGCCAAAAAAGCAAATTCCGTACCCAACCTTTAAGGTTAAAGGGAAAAACAGCATCAAGAATTTTAACATATAGGCCTACACCAACGGTTCTATGAACATCCTTTCTGTAGGCCTACCGACAGCGATATATTGATGCACTTCGTCGCTTTGGATAAAAGCGGCTGCTAAATGCCCTAAATGTAAACGTAAATGTAACTTGTTTTTAATCTCGAGTATGTGATATTATTCGAACATTTCCACTAACTGATTGGTGTGTGAAGGCAAACGAAAACGACATTAGAATGGATGTAATGAACTGATAAATATACATTTGTGTGTAGAACTGATACAAATAAAAGCTAGATAGCACTGTAGTGTTATCCAACAGTGTCAAACGTGCCGTGACACACAAAAGGTTGAAAAACAATGGCCTAGGCAAAAGAGCCAAAATGTTTTCTTCTGTCATTTGCAGCCACGAAATGCTTGCAAATTGACTTCTAGTCAGTAAGTCAAGTCTATCCTGATGGACATGACAGACAGCAACATGGTTGAGTCTGTTTTGAGACATTGTGGACCGGAGCCAGGTTTTGAGCCTGCGGAGGACACTAAAACTTCTCTGCTCTTCTGCTGCTGTCTTTTCATTTTAACAGCTCTAACCTGTTGCGTTAGCTGCAGACACCCGCATCTCAAACAGTCTGAGCCGTTGAGGGGATGCGGCAGCTTATGGCTGTCTTGCGAGACAGCCGTATTCACGAGAGATCACGAGATCACGCGATTAGAGTTGCAGGCTGGCAGCGATCAGCAGCGGTGACAGCGGCGCAGCCTTTCTGCGGCGCTTACGTCCCCGATGGAAAGCAGGCAACTTAGCCTTCTAGGCAGCGATTCGAAGGCGTTTCCAGCCTGAAGTCCTTATAACTCCCAACCGCCCCCAACCCTGCGCGCTGCCATACATGGGGCAGGTGACAAGACGCTGTGTTGCGCTTTAAAAATAAAAGCAAGTGAGTAAAATATTAAAAAAAAGAAGATATTTTGCGGTATAATTTTTGGGGGGGACAAATGCGCCTGTCTCGAAAATTGGAGGGGACACGTCCCCTCCGTCCCCCCCGGTTCCTTCGCCCTTGACTACAACAAAACTTTATGCAGTATATTACGTCAAATATATGTATATTAGAGCTGTCAGTTAAACGCGTTATTAAAGGCGTTAACGCAAACCAAATTTAACGGCGTTAAAAAAATTATCGCGCGATTAACGCAATTATTTTATAAAAAAATAAAAAAATAAAAAAATATTTTTTTATTTTTTCTTTGGCTCAAAACAAAGAAGCAGTAGCCTGACTGCTATGTTCAAATGACATTTGTTCAAAGCAGTCGTTTAATTGCACTATAGGCTCTTTTGCATCGTCCTGTTTTGATCAGTATATGCCAATGTTGTTATCAATAAAAAATCATTTGCCCAAGGCAAGCCGATGTACTTCACCATGTTGATAAGAGAATTAAAATGAGAAGAATTATGGGACAAAAAAATCAAGGGATGTATAGCATAGAAAAATAATTTGCGATTAATCGTAGTTAACTATGACATTAATGCGATTAATCACGATTAAATATTTTAATCGCTTGACAGCTCTAATGTATATATATCAGTGGCGGCTGGTTGTTTTTAAAGTGAAGGAGGAAGGACTGCGTGCTTGGTTGCCATTGGCCTGCTTGCACTGTTAGTGGCATACATATGTGAGACTCAAGTTGGTTCAGGGTGTTTTGGGGAACTACAAAATAGCAGGGAGGGATAATTATGTGAATCGATACAAATCCACCCAGGGGAAAGCATTGTACTTTGAAAGCTGGTGGGCAGCATGTCTTGGACTACAAGGGAAGAAGGAAAGGATGCAAAGCCAATTAGTCAAATCAGGCCTACTCTTGATTTATAACTACTGATTTGTAAACTAAATAAAATGCATTTTAAATGCATTTAAATGCCATTTAAAATGCATCATGCTCTGAATCATTCACTAACATCCTTTCCGCAATATCAAACAGAATGGTCAGAGTAACAAAGAATTAAAAGCCCCCCCACTACTGCCCCCCCCACCACTGAAATCATTCCGGCGCCACTGATCGCACACACAACATTGAAAATGATATAGATCCTGGGATTAATTTCTTTCATAGAATAAACAATAACTGCCACTACTACAATGAAAAACAATTCAATAATACCATCAAGACTGAACATACACTTTCAATCATTTATTTCAATAGCAGAAGCCTGTATGCCAACTTCCACATTATCAATTATTACCTCGGACAATTCTCACAGCCATTCAACATTATTGCAATTTCAGATACTTGGATTAACAGTGAAAGGGGTATGGACTCGATGGTTAGAAAATGATCTGTAAAAACAGAGAAACAAAGAATGGAGGTGGCGTGGCTTTGTTTGTAGATAGAAAGCTCATCTACAAGGTAGTAGAAACATGTCAACAGTGATAAATAATGTTTTAGAATGTGTTACAATTGAAATATTAATGGAAAAAAAGAAAGAAAAACATCATTGTGGGGTGCATACACAGAACTCCAGGCCCTATTCATTAACTGGGCTGAAGAAAAATGTACAAAAACAAACCGTAAAACCATGTTTATCTGCGGAGACTTCAATATTGATCTTCTGAACCCAAACAAGCACAGAATGACAGAATAACTCATTAACACATTTTACAGTTTCAGTCTGTACCCTAAAATAACTAGACCAAGTCAAATCACATCACACTGTGCCACATTAATTGACAATATTCTCACAAACGTCCTCAATAACAACATAATGAGCGGACCAACTTTAGCGGAAAAAATACTCATGACCCTTCACCTCATGATAAACCTATCAAAAGTAACACCAGCTCAATGTACCTCAATCCTGTTCTTGAGAAAGCAATTATAGATGTTGTAAACAAATGCAAAAACAAAACTTCCATTGATTGTGATGACATTGACATAAAAACGGTTAAAAGGGTAATTGCGGGTTTCTCTAAACCTTTAGAACACATCTGTTACATTCCAGAATGGACAGTTTCCCAATACAATTAAAACAGCCAAAGTCACACCGAGGTGAAAAACTGGCAATAAACACCACTTCACAAATCATAGGCCTATCTCTCTGTTCCCTCCATTCTCAAAAATTCTTGACAAACTCTTTAATGACAGATCATGCAAATTCATAGATGAATACAAATTACTCACTGACAGCCAATATGCATTCAGTGCAGTGCAGCAATGCAGAAAAAAACAGTCAACAGCACTAGCCTTAACTGAACTTACAGAAGCAATCACTAACTCCACAGACTATAAGAAATTTGCGAACGGGACATTTATAGACCTAAAGAAAGCATTTGATACAATAAATCACAATATATTAATTATAAAACAAGAACAATATGGGATTCGGGGAGTAGTTTTGAATTTGGGCGAGGAGCTATTTGAAGAAAAGGCAACAGTTGTGACGGCCCTCTGACTATTATAGGTAACCTGGGCAAGATCCTCTGCTCCTCCCCAGGTTTCTCCTCTCAGGTGGTTCCGGATGGGCGGAGCTGCCCAATCAACCCCAATCAGAGGCTGGCAGATAAAAGGCTCACCAGTCTGCCCATGGCTCTCTCCCTCTCCAGACCCATTATTTTTGGTTACAATAATAATTCTTTATTTCAGACCCAGGAGGATCCATATCAACACAAACAAAATAAACAAATAACCAAACACAGAGTAAAAAAAAAAATACACAAATTCACAATATTAAGTGCCGAGCATACAGACATGATCGCCAATGGTTCCACAGTCTGGAAGAAAATCTAACCGAACTGCATAGAGGGTTGGCCAAAACTGCAATTAAGTTATTTTCGGACTCGGATGCCCTACACATAAATCCATACATCAGGCCACGTAACACAGCAGAGCAGGTAGGGACCCCAACACTTGGAGCTTCTTGGAGCTCTCAGCAGTAGCCTCATGCTATCATTATAGGCCACTGTAAGCTTTCTAATGCTGCCTTGTTTATACCGACACCACAGGTGGGCAGTATACAGCGGCGTACAATACGCTCGAAAGAGTGAGATTTTAACAGGTACAGAGCACATACTAAACCTACGGCAGAGCATGTTTGCTTGTGCATACAGCTTCCGACGCTGCCTATAGATATCCTTGTCATCAGACAGGTCATTTGACATAATATGGCCCAAGTATGTAATTTCACTGCACACACTGAGTGCAGTGCCAGAGAGATAGAAGTCAGGGAAGGTTGACTGTCTGTCTCCTCTGCTTCTGACAATCATGATCTTACTCTTTTTTGCGTTGTATTTTATGTCAAAATCATCACCATACTGTGTGCATACTCTCAGAAGCTGTTGTAGACCAGCACTATATGGACTAAAGATGACCAGATCATCTGCGTACATAAGGTGGTTAATGAGTGAGTCCCCAATCCTACAGCCTGTACCAGATGCATTTAAAATCAAAGACAAGTCATTCATATACATATTAAAAAGAAAAGGAGACAAAATTCCGCCCTGGCGAACACCATTGGTAACATGGAAGGGATCAGATGTTACACTCCCCCATCTCACCCTCATTGCCTGATGTGAGTACCAATAGACCTATACTTTGTGTCTGTTAATAAATTATGATTACTTTTCAGTTTAAACCTTGGTGTGTCTCCATATTTGTTATGGCCAAGAGCCGGGCCGTGACAGAATGCTCAGACATCGTGTGAGGCGTTCCGCAGGGGTCAGTGCGGGGCCAATGTTATTCAACATGTACATCATTGATATTTGCAATGCATCAAAATCTCTGAAATGTATCCTTTTTGCAGATGATACAAATAAACTGGTTTCTGGGGAAAACGTATGCAACTTCTGTCCACATTGATCGCAGAGTTTAGTCGATTAAAAAAATGGTTTGACAGAAATAGTTATCTTTCTAAACCTAAATAAAACTAAAATCATTATATTTGGAAACTGTCAAAAATCTGAAAAAATCCAGGTAGAGGGCGATAGAGGGCGTAAATTTAGAAAGGGTATATTGTCAGGATTCTCGTATGGACTGTTTTTGTCTCCCCCTACCTGTTGGAGTGTGATAATTCTGGACTTTGTTTATGTTTTCTAGCCATGTGTTGGTCATGTGCCCGGAGTAACACCCATGTCCTTATTTGGGTAACTTTCTGCCTTTTGCTTGTTTCCCTTCCCTTTTCTCAGTTCACCTGTCTCTCATTTGGTATTGATTGGTGGAGTATTTAAACACTGCCCTTTCTGTTCACTTTGTCAGATCGTCACGGTATGTACTGTTTGCTATGGAAAGCCAAGAAGGCCACAATCCGGCCCTAGAATGGCGCGGTAAAAGTGCAAAACCGCACGGTTTGGCAAGAATTCCGTACGGATTCCGTACGGTTTTGAATGACTAATAGCCGCGGCTATTAGTCATTCACTCCGGCTATTAGTCATTCACTCCGGCTATTAGTTATTCACTCCGGCTATTAGGTATGCAGAACGAGCCCCTCCCTCTTCTTTGCTTGACCACTAAGTTTGAAGGCTGTCTAACCAATCAGAGCTGCAGTGCCTCCATGTTTCGCTGTAACATAAAGCTGTGTTGTCTTTACTAGTTTCACTACAATGTAATGACCACCATTAGCTAGTGGAAAATACATTTGTGTCTAGTACAGTGATATATTTGTATATGTTAGGCTATATATTGAGATGGCAGTGTGCGAAATACCCGACAATATTCGGCGATTTCCTCATCCCCAGATTGTTCTTGGCTAACCAGCTAGGCCATAACATTACATAAAATGAACATGAACTGAATAAATGCCAGGTATATAGCATATAGGAGACGGGCACACAATCAGTGCATTTGCAAATGAGAGCATGCAGTATGACCGATCTTGTGACATGTGGTCGGAGAGAGTCGTTTGTGTGTGTGTGTGTGTGTGTAGAGCAAGTTGTTGAAGGAAGTGTTTCTACTTGACGTTACAATATTTCATGGATGCAAGCAAGCCAAGACAATCAATCTATATCTATAGCCTACATGACAACACACACACACACACACACACACACACACACACACACACACACACACACACACACACACACACACACACACACACACACACACACACACACACACACACACACTTTAAACACACTGGTAAAGCAATAGGAGCCTGCATTGGCTAAAGTTGTTGGGATGCACGTTATTTTATAACAGGGAGGGGCAAAGTTGTGCATTACAATGCAAACACGACAATAACTGGCACCGTTCTTGCGCACTCAGAAGAACATGAACTGAATAAATGCCAGGTATATAGCATATCGGAGACGGGCACACAATCAGTGCATTTGCAAATGAGAGCCTGCAGTATGACCGATCTTGTGACATTATTTAACCATCCATCTACAGCTAATACGATCAGACAGATACATCATTGATCACATATAAGCCCACAACAAGCCCAACATCACCACGGCAGGTGCGCTCTCTCTCGCACATTCACACAATCACTCCAACTCCAAGGCAAGGCTGTTTCACTGAGACCACACAACCACAACTAACCAGCCTACATATCCACAACAATGCGCAACAATCAGTTCATTGCGTATCTTCTGTTTGGCGCACATGGCTAATTTGCATACTTGCACAGGACTGTCGGCTCCGCTTGTCAAAAAAATAGAACGTAGGCTATTTGTGAATAAATGCTTTGAATTCATAATATTGGACTTGGTGAGCTATAGGCTACATTTAAGTGACCTTTAGTGAGATGGCCTAAAACTGAATAGGCCTACAAATTAATTATTCTAGGACATAGGCTTTCAAGATCAATTCAGAGGTTCAACTGTTCAAGTCCAGTAGGCCTATTCAGAATTCAAAGCATTTATTCACAAATACGTTCTATTTTTTTGACAAGCGGAGCCGACAGTCCTGTGCAAGTATGCAAATTAGCCATGTGCGCCAAACAGAAGATACGCAATGAACTGATTGTTGCGCATTGTTGTGGATATGTAGGCTGGTTAGTTGTGGTTGTTTGTGGTCTTAGTGAAACAGCCTTGCCTTGGAGTTGGAGTGATTGTGTGAATGTGCGAGAGAGAGCGCACCTGCCGTGGTGATGTTGGGCTTGTTGTGGGCTTATATGTGATCAATGATGTATCTGTCTGATCGTATTAGCTGTAGATGGATGGTTAAATAATGTCACAAGATCGGTCATACTGCAGGCTCTCATTTGCAAATGCACTGATTGTGTGCCCGTCTCCGATATGCTATATACCTGGCATTTATTCAGTTCATGTTCTTCTGAGTGCGCAAGAACGGTGCCAGTTATTGTCGTGTTTGCATTGTAATGCACAACTTTGCCCCTCCCTGTTATAAAATAACGTGCATCCCAACAACTTTAGCCAATGCAGGCTCCTATTGCTTTACCTGTGTGTGTGTGTGTGTGTGTGTGTGTGTGTGTGTGTGTGTGTGTGTGTGTGTGTGTGTGTGTGTGTGTGTGTGTGTGTGTGTGTGTGTGTGTGTGTCATGTAGGCTATAGATATAGATTGATTGTCTTGGCTTGCTTGCATCCATGAAATATTGTAACGTCAAGTAGAAACACTTCCTTCAACAACTTGCTCTACACACACACACACACAAACGACTCTCTCCGACCACATGTCACAAGATCGGTCATACTGCATGCTCTCATTTGCAGATTGTGTGCCCGTCTCCGATATGCTATATACCTGGCATTTATTCAGTTCATGTTCATGTTATGTAATGTTATGGCCTAGCTGGCTACTGCATATCGAGAACAATCTGGGGATGAGGACATCCCCGAATATTGTCGGGTATTTCGCACACTGCCATCTCAATATATAGCCTAACATATACAAATATATCACTGTACTAGACACAAATGTATTTTCCACTAGCTAATGGTGGTCATTACATTGTAGTGAAACTAGTAAAGACAACACAGCTTTATGTTACAGCGAAACATGGAGGCACTGCAGCTCTGATTGGTTAGACAGCCTTCAAACTTAGTGGTCAAGCAAAGAAGAGGGAGGGGCTCGTTCTGCATAACTAATAGCCGGAGTGAATGACTAATAGCCAGAGTGAATGACTAATAGCCACGGCTATTAGTCATTCAAAACCGTACGGAATCCGTAAGGAATTCTTGCCAAACCGTACGGTTTCCGTGCGCTTTTGCACTTTTACCCCGCCCTTCTAGGGCCGGATTGTGGCCTTCTTGGCTTTCCATAGTTTGCTGCCTGACTTCTTCTTCCTATCGGTTTGGGATCTCTTGCCTGTACCCGTCCGTCTGTATCTGTCTGCCTGCCTGCCTGTCGTGACATATATGAAAAAAAATCTAGGAGTAATTATTGATGCAGAATTTGATGGAAACCTCATACAAAACACACGCAAACCAAACTATCAAGAAGCATTTCAGTCCTGTCCAAAGCACTTCCTAAACAATGAATTACCCTGTAGTCTTTATAACTCATTAATATTAAGATATTTATATTACTGTTCAGAAATCTGGGGGAACACATACAAGAGCTCCTTACAACCGTTGTGCATTATTCAAAAGTGAGCAATTAGGTTAATCCATAATGTAACTTTCCATGAACGCACAAATCAACTATTCATACAGTTCAAAACTATCAAATTTCCTGATCTGGTTGAATTCAAATCTGCTCAAACAATCTTCCAAGCCAGAAATAATATGTTACCAAAAACATACAGGCAAGCTTTTCTGAAAGGGAGGGGTGGTATAAGTTAAGGGGACAATTAAGGCCCCGTTTACACGAGGACGCTTGCGGGTAAAAACGACCAAATATTTTATCGGAAGTGCCTTTCGTTTAGACGGTGACAGCGTTTTTCGGGCATGAAAACGCATAAATCTGAAACCACCCTCCAGAGTGGAAAAGTTGAATACGCTCCGCCGTAGCGTTTCCGTTTACACTGCCAAGACGCAAAACACTGCTCATATCTGCTCACGTCGCGTACGCGTTTACGTCACATACATGTGCCAGTACAAGGAAATAATCAAACATGTCAGATTATTTCCATGCATCAGACCTTCAAGCTCTAACAAGCGTACAGGAGTATTTCCACGAAATGTACAGGATATGTACAGATAGTATTACTGAACAGAGAAGGATCTTTTGGTTTTTGCGGCACGGATAAGAGAAGAAGGAAGATTCTACGCATGCGCTCAGACATGGCGGTGTTGTGTGATAGTGTATCACAGCACCACCTAGCCGCCTGGCATGCATACCCAATTGAATTCCACACACTTTTGCGTCACCGTATACACGCAGATTTCCTCCCGAAAACGCTCGTCTAAACGCGGAATAAAAAGTGAAGACGCGACGCCACTTTTGCGTCTTCTGTTCAGACCGTCATCGTGTAAACGTAGCCTAAACCTCAAGGTCTGCCGCACAAACAACCAAAAATAGCTTTTGTACCAGCATCCACGTTAAATTGTGGAATAAGTTAAGTATGGAAGTACAGAAAAGCCAAAACATAAGACAGTTTAAAAACAAAAGATATCATCTTCACAATGTACAGAAATCTAGAAGAGCTGGACATATGTTGACTGTAGTTTTGTAATATACATGGTATTTGTATTTATAATATTTATTTATATATAGACATTTATAACATCCATATATGGTTATTCATAATATATATAAATAATATAATATGTAGTTAGCAATTACTCATATTTATATAAATTCTTTGATAGATCTGAGTAAATATAGTTCTTATAGCTTTTTTATTATGAATACTGACATTTTAATAGCATAATATTAACAATCCAGGCTAATTTGATCTGTAAAGGGGTAGGACTAGGCAGGTTTTTTACTTCCTCCTACCCCTTTTCGAGCATTTGGCAAGTTTTTTGCTTTTGATTTATTTATTCATCTACTACTATTTTAACTTTGTTTTTATTGCTTGCATGTTCGAAATAAAGACAATCAATCAATCAATCAATGCCTGTTTATAAAGTGTTTCAGCTGGGCGTAATGTGGCCTGTGTCCAGCTGGTAAGACAGCAATTCATTTTTGAGAAGATCAGAATGAGCCTGTGGGTTTTCATTCTGTTCCACGCTTCACATACATACAGTTTTATTAACATTTAGGTGAATGAGTTTGCAAACCAATTTGAAATATTGACCATTGCAGCAGATTTTTTCTGCGGCTTGCTTATTGTTTTTAGCATTTAGATATATTACTGAGTCATTGGTGTAAAACTGACAGGTGACAGTAGGTGGACAGACTTCAGGTATGTCATTAATAAATAAACCAAATAACAAGGGACCCAAAATGGAGCCTTTGGGTACACCCAGACAAACTGTGAATTTTTTTGATCCCAGCGACAACATTTTTTCCTTTCTGTGAGGCATGATTTTATCCACTAATAACGTCGGGTGAAAAAATAATGCTTATGGATCTGTAGTTGCTAATGAGAGTGTGATGACCTGAATACTGGTGTAATTATAGCAGTCTTCCAAGAACTGGGAAACACTCCTTCATTAATGGACCAATTTACAATACTTGGGAAGGGCTGAGTGCCTCCTTATAAGTTTTAATAAATACTGTGTTCATCCCAAATGCATCCTTTGCCCTTGAGCATTAAAGAGAGGATATAATCATACTCACTTTGGAATTGGTCACTCCTCTTAAACACAGAATGGGAGCATCTGTAGTAGGGTGACGGTGTAATTTGAGTTTTTGTTTATTTTGTTATGTATTTTAAGAACCTTACCAACCCACAAATAGGCTGTTTCCCAATGTCAAGGAAGCATGCTCAACGGCCGCCCTTTTAAGGACGCTACGTCATAGAACGCCGACAAGCACTGTTCCAATGTTGAGGACACTCGAAAGCCGCGCCATTTTTGCGTCCTTTGTTTTTGAGAATTCCGAGATTTTTCAAGGATGCATCGCTGCATCCTAGACGAGCCAAAACTACCCACAATCCTCTGCGTTCACTGGGCGGGTTCTTGAAAATGGCAGAGCAGTACACGTTCAAATGAAGTGAAGTTATATTAGCTTTCAGAAATATTATGTGCCGTATTGCTTTTTATAGATTCATCATGTTAATGCAAATAATCAAGCCTAAAGACCTGTGCCACTTTTCAAACTTTTTTGCAACTTAAAGGCACCCAGTGCAACTTTATATAAACATTCAATGAAAAATAAACATTCAATTTCTAGTCTTTTTTACACGTAGTAAGTTTCAATAACTCCATACCATTACATATCGACATTCAAGGAGCAAAGATGAGACGTCGTTGTGTGGTGAGAACTGATAGAAAATCGTAAACAACAACAATCGCCGGTGGGGAGAAGCCATTTTTCCATTGACTGGAAGCCTGCTTTATTTATTGTAGGTTACAAAAAATAAAGAAAATGGCGGCATTGTTGTTGTTATCGATTTTCTATCAGTTCTCACCACACAACGACGTCTCATCTTTGCTGCTTGAATGTCGGTATGTAATGGTATGGAGTTATTGAAACTTACTACGTGTAAAAAAGACTAGAAATTGAATGTTTATTTTTAAGCCTTGAAAGTTGCACTGGGTGCCTTTAATGATACGTTGCTATATTTTGCATGGACGTAGCTGGTATTAAACACCACTGTCACCAATGTCAATTTACTCGCTCACAAGATTACATTATTTATGTAGGCCTATACCTGTTTGTGTTGAATCGTTTGTCAGCCCAGCAAACGGAGGCTTTTGTGCGCCTGAGGGTGGCGCACAAACATTTGTTTACCGGTGGAAGGGATAGTGCCACTATCCAATGTTGTAAAATGAATGCACAACCGATCATTTGCAATGTTTGTAATTTTGAATGAACGTATATAATTGTATTTTATATGATATACTTATGTGTTCAAAGCACTGGTAGATTGTAGGCATATATGTGTTAAGTATATTAGTGAATATAAATGCAGGTGCAAAGCCATGTTAAATAGCCTAAAATAGACTTCATTATATGAGCATGCGTGCCTGCGTGCACTGTTTAATGTCATGTGATCATGCACAGAATAAACGGTCCGTGTTAGTTCCCAGATCAAAGAGATGATGGCGGTTGTGTGTGTTTTTCTCCGGTGAATAGTGAAATGTCTAACGCAACAGGTTATGGGCCCAGTCATGCAGGCCAAAGATGGTTTAGACTTTTATTCGACGGCGATGAGAAAAACTATGAGCTATGGGAAACGAGGTTCCTCGCGCACATGGAGTTACGCGGCCTCGGAGAAGTCATCACGGAGGACCCGAAGATAGACGGGGAAGACGAAGAAGCCCTCGCAGAAGACGAGACCAAGAACGGACAGGCATATGCAGAGCTGGTGCAATGCCTAGACGACAAGAGTTTATCCTTGGTAATGAGGGACGCAAAACGTGATGGAAGGAGAGCGCTGGAGATTCTCCGCGAGCACTACGCGGGAAAGGACAAACCGCGCGTTGTGAGTTTGTACTGTGAACTTTCCTCGCTCCATAAGGCTAGCAATGAAACGGTAACTGATTACATAATTCGAGCAGAAACTATATTCACGTCATTAAGAAGAGCAGACGAGAATATTAGTGATGGGCTTCAGATAGCAATGGTAGTAAAGGGCCTACCTGATACATACAAGCCATTCGTCGTGCACATCACCCAGACAAATGACATTGTAACGTTCAGCGAGTTTAAAACAAAACTCAGAAGTTATGAGAGCACTGAAAAATATGGGCAGAGTGACGGAAATGTAGAAGAAGACAACGTGATGAAGACTAGCGGCGCAACATGGCCACGTGGAAGAGGAAGAGGAAAGAAAATGAACCTGGCTGATGTCGAGTGTTACACATGTGGTAAAAAGGGACACATGGCAAGGACATGTCATGACGGATTCCAAGCAAGAAGGGAAGAACAAAAATGGGACACACCACAGCGAGGCAGAGGGCGCGGCCGAGGACGAGACCATGAGTATGTAAAGAAAGCTGATGGAGAAACGGAGGCAGAGCCGACATCGTTCTGTTTCTTTAAAATAAGTGACTGTCCGACACAACGAGGAAACAAGAAGGGCCTCATGGTCGACTGCGGCGCCACAACACACATGATCAACGACCCCAACAAGTTCATGACAGTTGATGAGAGCTTCCGACCCGAAGGCCACACGATCGAGCTTGGTGGAACCAAGGTGAGCGGGATGGCGAAGATGAGGGGAGACGCCGAAGTCTACCTCAAGTCAAGTCAAGTCAATTTATTGTGTCTCCCAGGGGAGAAATTTGTTTGGATCTGGGCAATAGCTGCATCACATCAGTATGAAACAACATACAACATACAACATACAATCAGTTCATCACATGGGCAAGTGCAAAATTGTTGTACAAATCACAGATACGAAAACGATCAGTAAAAACTATTGGACAAACAGGCTCAAAAACTGTTGTACATAGTATTGTGCAAACAAGCATTCATGTGCAAAAATAGCAATCTGTAAATTCCCACACTCCTGTGCAAATAGCAATCACACCATACACTCAGCATTCATCCTGACCAAAACTGCTCCTCCATTCATACATCCATACCTGTGCAACAATAGCAATAGCAATCCAACCAGGCATACGATCAACATTAATTCTGGTCTCATATTCATTCATCCTTGCATACTCATCTACCAGATCTTGTTCCCTGTGCATACAGTTATCCCTCCCCCCACTCCCCATATAGTCCTAGCTACCTATACATTACTCCATCTCATAACATACATTCCACTGTCAAAAAGACATTGCTTCTCACATGTCGTACAGTCATTTTCACAGTTTTTCATTGATGAGCTTGACTGAGAGAGGGATGAATGAGTGTTTGTACCTGTTGTGTTTGCACAGAGCAACCCTATACCTCCTACCTGAGTTTAACAGTGTATATTCAGAGTGCAGAGGATGGGAGCTGTCAGATAGGATAGTCTGAGCCTGTCTTATTGTAGTTTGTTCAAAGAGCTCCTGTGGGTTGAGAGGTACTGGTGTTCCAATGATTTTGCCTACTGTCTTAACTAGGTTGAAAATCTGTGTTTTTGACTTGACAGTTAGGTTCCCAAACCAGCTGGTAATACCGTATCGGAGAATGGACTCAATTGTTGCCCTGTAGAATATGATCATGATATTTTTACTGACCCCAAAAACCCTAAGTCTGCGCATGAAATGGAGGCGTTGGTGAGTTCTGGCACACACATCTGCCACATGTGTGCGCCAGCTCAAGTCATAGTCGATATGTACCCCTAGGTACTTGAAGGAGGACACCTGTGCAATGCCAGAACCATGTATGGTCACAGTGCTTTTATCACCAACTGATCTGGGATCCACCAACATTTCTAATGTATTTTTTGTGTTGATATGAAGTTGGTGTGAGTCACACCAATTAACAAACGTGTCCACAGCAGCTTTGTGAACACTGATGTCTGTGTTTCTAGTGAGAAGACTGAGAATGACAGTGTCATCAGAAAACTTTACTATGTGTTGGTTAGGTGCAGTAATGACGCAGTCATTAGTGTATAATGTAAATAAGAACGGAGAGCTGACGCAGCCTTGGGGGGCGCCGGTGCTACAGACTGCAGAGTCAGACAAAGACCCGTTAAATTTCACCTGTTGAGGCCTGTTTGACAGGAATGAGTGGTACCACCGGATTAGAAAAGGGTTGACTTCTAGCTCTACCAGTTTCTTGAGAAGGATGTCTGGCTGGATTAAGTTGAAAGCAGAGCTAAAATCAACAAAAAGCAATCTGGCATACGCATTAGGACTCTCTAGGTGCTTAAGAATGAGGTGCATTATTGTTAATATGGCATCGCTCGTGCTCCGGTTTTTGGTGTAAGCAAATTGGTTTGTGTCAAGCATGGGTTCTACTTCTGAATGGAGTACTTCAATCATTAGCCTCTCTAGAGATTTAAAAACATTGGAGGTAATGGCCACCGGCCGATAGTCATTGTCCTCTTGAGGGCATACTTTCTTGGGTACCGGGATTATGATTGATTTTTTCCATAAGTTGGGTACTGTGAATGTGTCTATGGAGAGCTGAAATAATTTGTGCCATACTGGAGAGAGTTCATCTGCAAAATTTTTGAGAAAGAAAGCCGACAGATTGTCCGGACCTGTCGCTTTGTTAGTCTGTATGCCTTTAAATATCTTAGTTACAGAATGTGGCTCTAGCACAATTCTATCCCGGTTCACATCACAAATGACATTGTCCAAAACTGCTGCACACTCACTGCCGTTATCAGAGTTAAAATGCATATAAAATTCATTCATTCATTCAAAAAGAGGCTTCTTCTTTGTGTCCATGTTTGTCATTTGTCTGATGGAGTCCCAAAGTTTCTTTGTGTTGGCTTCTGATAGATTTTGTTCTGCCCTCTCCCTGTGTTGCTGCCGGGCTGCCTTTATTAGAGCATTGAGTTCTTTTTGAGCGGCCCGGACTCCTGCTTTATCCCCAGATTTAAAGGCTGCTCTTTTTCTGTTGATGCAATCCTTAATGTCTTTTGTGATGTATGGTTTGTTGTTAGGATATCGTTTAACTGGTTTGCTGGACTTAAAGACTGACCTATATGTAGGGAGCAGCTGAATGGCATTGTGGTCAGAGTTACTCAGGGGGGGTCTAGCTCTGGCTGTGTAGGCGTCTTTAATTTTGCCATAGCATTTATCAAGAATGTTGTTGTTTCTGGTGCTACACTTAACATATTGGTGAAAGCCAGGTAATGATTTGTTAAGGCTGCAGTGGTTAAAATCTCCCAGTATAAACATGGGGGCGTCCGGTTTAGCTTGTAGATGGCGGTGCACAGAGTCCGTGATTGCATTAGCTGCTCTGCCAGCGTTGCCGCTTGGCGGGATGTACACAACACACACAAAAATGTCAGTAAATTCCCTCAGGAGATAATATGGCCGCAGGGTAACACACAGCAGCTCCAGATCAGGGTTGCAAATTTTGTCTCTCACCGCAAAGTTACGACACCAACTGTCCTTGATGTACACACACACCCCGCCTCCCCGTGTCTTCCCCGAGTTAATGTCTCCAGGGCTGCCAAGCCTCACGCTTTGAGTGTGACAGTCACGCAATTTGACCCATTCTCACACCACACGCCACACTTGCCATTTCTCACGCTTATTTCCCCATTCATTACTCTAGTTTTTTTTTCTCATGATAATAAGCTTTGGTCCTCGCGGCTTCGAGTGGTTATGTAGTCGCGCGGGGTCCACTTTGCGATGTATACGTTTGACAGTTTGTAAACAATCTCCCGCGACCTGCGCGTGTGAGCGTCTTGGTGGAGCGTCTTGGTGGAGCGTCTTTGTATATAGTGCCAAATTTGACTTCTGGACTGCATCAATCGCCTTCTTTCAAATATACATTATACACAGAGATGTTTACTGGTTGTTTTCATATTTCATAACAGCATTATGTATAAAAACGTAAGGTAATACATTACTGAACTCTTCGTGTTAGTTAGCTAGCATAACTAGGTAGCAGCAGTTTGATTTCTCAAAATCAGCTCACCAATAAAATCAGTCTTGGTTTCAAAATGATCACAATCACTTGTGTAATGTTAAATGGCTTCATATAGACATTAAACAATCCTAAGATAAATAATGTGACATAAACGGAGCAAGGGCTGATGTCAATTTAATGTTAGCGAAGTAGGTGTGAGACGCCTCTCCCTCCCCCTTGCTAATATTTTGTCTCCGCTGTCTGTTCATCCAAAGTCAAATCTATTCTTGAGATTCCCAAATGTAATGTCACACGTTGAAAATTAAAGACAGGGAAAGCAGTTTGTCTGCCCTCTGCTTATGTAGTTCAGCAAATGTATTAGTTGGTTGTTAGTTAATGACACGAACATCATTCAAGTGTTCGTCCCGGGGGAAAGGCAACAGTTGTGACAGGTCGCTAGTACAGCTGTTATACAGTTATCCCATAGAAAGCTTATGCTTTTCCGTACACCCTCGAAAACAATTACTACGTTTTCTCATGCTGTGATAGACATGTTTAAGTGATCTAAGTTTTAGATTTATACCTTAGGACATCAGTCCTAAGGTATAAATCAATGTTAAAAAAAGGCCAATTTTTTTGGTCGGCGGCCGAACGCTTCTGACTCTAAAGTCTCACTCTTGTCATTTTCTGAAACTTGGCAGCCCTGTGTCTCTGTCGAGGCGTATGTGGGAAAAACCTTCAATTTGAATGTAGCTGTCCGTCACATCTTCGTTAAACCATGTTTCCGTAAAGGCCATTAAACCCGACTCACGATACTCGTAGCAGGCTCCCACCTCTTGACGCAGATCATCCAGCTTGTTTTTCAGCGAGCGGGGGTTGCAGAGAAGCATAGGAGGTAGTGGTAGCTTGGTGGCTCCCCTGATGCGATGTCTACCGCCGCCTCTTTTACCCCGTTTCCTGGCCTTGCTGCCCCGCGGGTGGCCCGGTCCAAGGCGTTGTAGCTCTCCCGGAACCTCCTGCAGCAGTGCAGGTGACGGTAGTACTCCACTGTCCCGCAGTGCTAGCAGCTCTGCCCAGCTGTAGTTTTGCAGGCCGCTGTTGATGGACCCGTCTGCTAAACACCGGACGACTTGGCCCGACAGGATTAGCCATGCCAACACAAGCTCTGATCTTCTCCAGTTTAGTTTGCCCACACGTAGCACACAGTTCACAGCACCAATTATGTCCAACGAGTTTGCACACTTAGTCCACACATGGAAGCAGAGCCGGCCCTGGGCATAGGCAGTATAGGCAAATGCTAGGGGCGCCGTCATCCGCGGGGGGCGCCGAAAACGGGGGGAGAAAAAATAATATAAAATAAAAAAAAAAAAAATATATATATATATATATATATATATATATATATATATATATATATATATATATATATACTATTTTTTTTACCAGTGCCATTACTACTATTATTTCGAAATATTATTTAAGCCCACAGCAACATAAAGTCATAGCAAAGAATATTAAATAATGGAGAAGCCTTTTTTCTGGGTGCCTGCCTGGCTCGTTGCTCTGTACCTGCCCTCTTTGAGGGAGGCGGGGTCAAGAGGCCAGCTGCCTGAATCTGACCGGACCGTGACCCCGAGACGAAGAAAAAGATTAATGACACTGTATCGGAATTAAGTCCAAAAGACTGAAGCCATCCGGCGCCCAAGGAAGGAAAAGAAGGAAAGAAGAGGAGGAAAAACGTGAAAAAGGTAAAGGTACAGTAACGTCAATGTGATGAAGTGCATGAAATTAATAGTTAAATGCATCGTAGTTACCGTTGTTGGAGCAGAGTGTTAGCTTGCTAGTTTACTTCGGACCAACATTGTTTAATAATCAATAAATAGTTGAGTCGACGTGTGTTAATGTTACTCCACCTTAAATTCATCAGGGACGTTTGGAAACTTAACGTTAGGCCTGTTCACACCTAACTTAACGTTAGGTGTTATTTTACAGGTGTCTTTCCTGCTTGTATGTCAGTTAAAATGCTTTTAGTTGTCCATCCACTGTGTAATAGGGTGGTTGTAAGCATTTGGTTTTATGTGTCACAGTTTATGTTTGTTAAAGTTTACATCAGTGTTAAAGTGCAGTTAAAGTGTATTACTGTTAATATTTCATACCTTAGCTTTCACATATCATTCATAGGCTATATATACAGTACATATATATTCATTTCACTGCACTTTACTGGTTTTTGTACTGTGGTTAGACTGAATTGCATTGCAATGGCAATAAACTTGAATGAATCTCATCACATTTTCATTATTAGTCTCATGTATAGCACACCAAGCATCTGTTATTTTATTAAAATGTAACATGCAGTCGTCACATATACTTACCGTTGTTGGAGCAGAGTGGAACAGCAAGACCAAATCGCTGGAACTTGACGGAGCTAAAATAACTATTCGTCAGGATATACCCCCAAGTGTTGTACAGCAACGCAGGAGTTTCAACATAGTATGCCAACAGCTGATCGAAAAAAATATCAGATTCAGGATGCAGTTCCCAGCCACTCTCCGATTCTCCATCAACAAGAAGGAATACTCTTTCAACACCGCCGATGAAGCACGGAGGGTTGTGGAGACAATTACACTGGTGCCGTAGTAGGTAACGTGAACTTTAAACTAACTTACATGAACAAAAGCTATATGATACGATTTTTTTTTTTTTTTTTTGAGGTGTTTTGATGGGAGTAAGGGAGCGTCGATAGCTGTGTTCACTCGAGGAGGAATTGTGAACAGCAGCTGGACCGCTCTCATTGACTGTGAGCTATTTCTCAGACTCACGACATCCACAATGGTTTTGACTGTGGGTGCTTTTTCCTTTTTTTGTTTCTTATGTTTTTGTATGTTTGATGAGTTGTTTGAATATATTGGTTGTATATATACCCCAAATGTTTTTCAAGGTAAAATCTACTCAGCATTTTGTTTTTCTCTTCCTTTTCATTGTTTGTTTTTTTCCAGCTCTTCACGACTGAATTATTGCATGGAAATGTTGCAATCCTGCCCAAACTTAACTAAAAGTGAAAATTTAAAACCCAACTACGTGTACAATATCTATGAAAGATATGACTGATCTGAATATTATTTCTCAAAACGTAAATGGTCTTAATAATTATATAAAGAGGAGGAAGATCCTTCAACAGCTGGAAAAAGAAAAAGGAGATATATTGTTTCTTCAAGAAACTCATTTAACGCAAGAGGAACATAAGAAACTGGACAGAATTGCAAATGCACAAATTTATTCATCCTCATATACGTCATCAAGGAGAGTTATAAAAACAACAATTATAAAAAACCATGTACCATTTCAGCAGACAAAAACCATAGTGGATAAAGAAGGACGATTTGTTTTGGTGTTGGGCAAGATAGAAAACGTTGAAATAACTCTTATAAATATTTATTACCCACCAGATGAGAAAGCTCAATTTATGAATGAAATTATTGATTTAATAGTAACCCAAGGCAAAGGCATGGTTATTATTGGAGGTGACTTGAATCTTGTGTTAAATCCTAACGTGGACTCAACAGCAGGAATTAAACATAAATCTGAGAAAAATGCAAATATTTTGAGAAGAGCTTGTAAAGAGTTGGGAATGATAGATGTTTGGAGAACTCTTCATCCAAGAACAAAGGATTATACGTACTACTCTAATAGACACTCTACATATAATAGACTGGACTATTTCCTCATGTTTAAAAAAGACATGATAAATATCACTAAATGCACTATTGGCACAATTACACTATCAGATCATGCAAAGCTCACCTTAAAAGTGAACTTGAATTCAAACAAAGGGAAATACTTATGGAGAATGAATAACTCGCTCCTACAAAATGGAGACCTAAAAGATACAGTCAAAAAAACCTTAAAGGAATATTTGGAATTTAATGACACGGAAGACATTAACAGTATAATTTTATGGGAAGGAGCAAAAGCCGTTTTAAGGGGTGAACTAATACGATACTCCTCTTTAAAGAAAAAACAAAGAGAACAACTTAAAACAGAACTTGAAATACAAATAAAAGCTCTTGAAGATAAACATAAAAAATTACTTGATATGAAATTAAACAAACTGCTAAAGAAGAAACGTGGTGAATTAGACAAATTGTTGACACAGGAAGTAGAGAAATCAATACTTCTTACGAAACAGAAACACTATGATGGAGGACCAAAATCAATCAAAATGTTAGCTTTTAGACTTAAGAATCAAAAAAGTAAATCTTATATAACTCAATTAAAGGATGACACATCTAAAGTTATAACAGACAAAAATGAAATTGCAGAAACATTTGCAACATACTATGAAAAACTGTACAAAGATGAAACGGACAAAACAAACTCGGCAAGAACTGAATTATATCTTGAGAAACTAAATTTAAAACAAGTCTCATCACTGCAAAACACTAATCTCATAATAAGAATAACGGAAGAGGAAACATCACAACAAATTAAGAAACTAAAAACAGATAAGGCTCCAGGAGACGATGGGTACACCAATGAATTTTATAAAGAGTTCAGAATTATTGGTACCTCTATTACTAAACGCCTATAACTTTGCCTTAGAATCAGGTGTGTGGGCATCAACATGGAACTCATCTGTGATCACAGTTATTTATGAAGACGGGAAAGAAAAAATGGATACATCCTCTTATAGACCAATATCATTATTAAACACAGACCAAAAAATATTAACTTCTATCATAGCAAATAGACTTAAGGACATCCTGCCAGACTTAATTGATAGTGACCAAACTGGTTTTATCTGTAATAGATTCCTATCTGACAATGTAAGACGTACTCTTAACATAATTGACTTTTCCCAAAAACATAATAAGGATTTACTACTATTAACACTAGATGCGGAAAAAGCTTTTGATAGAGTACTGTGGCCATATATTTTCAAAACAGCAAAAGCATTTGGATTTCACAGCAATTTCATCTCATGGTTAGAATTAATATACAAAAACCCAGTTGCTCAAGTGAGAGTCAATGGCACCCTATCAAGACGCTTTCAAATTCATAAGGGAACTAGACAAGGGGACCCAATGTCAGCGCTCATCTTTGCTATGTGTATGGAACCTCTTGCTGAAGCAATCAGGCAACAAGACAACATAAAGGGATTAACTATAGGGCAAGAATGTCATAAATTAGCATTGTATGCAGATGACATTATTTTATATCTTACTTCCCCTGAACACTCACTCCCAGAACTAATGGAAACAATAAAAGAATACAGTGACCATTCAGGATACAAAATGAATGAATATAAATGTGAGTCTATATGCATTGGTAAACAATTGACAGATTACTCTAAAGGAAACCTCAAATTTAAGTGGAACCAAGATAAAACTGATTTAAGTAAAGTTCACGAAGTTAATTATCACAAAATCAAAATCAAACAGGATCTGAACAGGTGGAAAACTATACCGAACTCTCTTTTTAGTAGAGTAGACACAATTAAAATGATGGTACTTCCACAATTCCTTTTCCTTTTTCAGAACCTGCCAACATCAATTCCTTCTCAAAGTTTTAAAAGATGGAATGGCATAATAACTCATTTTATCTGGAATAACAAAAGGAAAAGGGTCAAATTCAAAACATTAATAAAATCGAAAGAACATGGTGGACTAGCACTTCCAGACCTCCAAACCTATTTTCATGCCACACAAATAAATAACATAATGAAATGGACTAATGATAATATTAAAGCAAAGTGGCTTCCGATAGAAAAGGAACAAACTCCATTCTCAATAAAAACATTACCATTCATTGATAGAAAAGATATGACACAACTGAAAGGACAAAATAGATGGATTAACAATACTTTATGTACTTGGAAACAAATTTGTAAAAAACATGATATAAATAAGGAATAATTCTATCTTAGAGAAATGGCATGGGATCCAGATTTCAAACCAAACAAAATGGACAATGTATTAAAAGTCTGGTCCTTAAAAGGACTACAAATATATTCACAAATAATAACTAAGTATGAAGTAAATCCCTTTGATGTTATTTTAAAGAAATATGATCTAGTCCAGTCAAATTTCTACAAATATTTACAACTTAGAAACTATAAAAACCTTTAAAAAAAGAGCAGGCATTCATGAGCAGCATCCCTTAGTACAATTTATGATTAAAAACTATAATATTGACATCAAGAATACACTTTCTAAAATATATAAAATACTACAAGAAAACAATGAAACACAAGACACTGTGGCACTGTGGGAAAACATTTATGGAACAATACATAAAACAACAAACTCTAGGTTTTGGAGGGAGTATGCATGGAAAATATACACAAGATTCTTTATCACACCAAAAATACAATCAAAGTTTAAGACATCAAACTCATCAGAGTGTTGGAGAAACTGTGGGGAAAATAATGCAGACCATTCACATGTTTTCTACTTTTGCCCATCACTAAATACCTTCTGGAAACTGATTACAAACTCTATTTCGAATATTTTCCAAATTAACCAGGTACCTGAACCAAAATGCTTCATTCTAGGTGTAACACCGGATGAACTCATATCAGAAAGAGACAAATACTTATTTAGGATACTTAGGATAGCAGCAATGAAACAAATAACAAGGAACTGGCTAAAACCTACTCCACCATCTTTTAAAAACTGGAAGTCAAATATTAATAATATTTTAGAAATGGAAAGAATAACCTATATAACTAGAAATCTAGAAATTGAGTTTTTGAAACGATGTAATAAATGGTTAACATATATGGATTATAATTAAACTATTATTAATATTCTGAAGATAGTCGTGAAGAGCTGGAAGAGTTAATTTGTGTATATATATACTGTATGTGTTTTTGATTTTATTATTATTATTATTATTATCTTTTTTTATATGTAGTATTGATTTGTTTTGTTTATTTTTTCTATTTATTTACCTATTTTTTTATTTTATTTTGTTACTTATCCATTTATTTATATTGTTTACATTTAAATAAATATATATATAAAAAAATAAATAAAAAATGTTTGTAGGATGGTCAATGTAAAAATAACTCATCAGAATAACAAATGATCCTACAATAAAGTATAAAAAACAACAACAACATATACTTCTCATCTCTCTTCAGATGCACTTTTAAAATATTTCAGTGCCACTCCCAGTGACACAGCATCAGGTTCTGCAGTCCCGTCTACCTCTGCACAGCCCAAAGACATTATTGTATTTTTTTTACACTTCAGTTGAGTGCTTGTTTAATCTCTGGTTAGAACCAAACTAGATAAACCATACTACATTTAATTGTATTTACAATAATTTGAATCTGAACTCTATCTATTATTTTGCTTATGAATGCCTTTAGTAAACATCATGCATTTCTTTGCAGTTTTTTGTGCATACCTTATTGTATGAGTGATTCATTGTCACTTGTTTTGCAAGACTTTTTTTTTTACTGCAAAGTGTTTAATTATTAAAGGTTCTAACGTCTACAGTATTTTGTGCATACCACATTGTATTTATGATTCATTGCTTGTGACTTGGTTTTTAATACGTTTTGTGTGTTTAATTTTCTATCTAAAATCAAAGAGTCTCAAAGACAAAGCTTTGTAGCTTCTCTGAGTTTATGAACATTGGTAGTCGAATTTACTGTGCGATCAAAAGGGGTAGGGGGCGCCAGCAAAAATCTTGCCTAGGGCGCCAAATTGGTCAGGGCCGGCCCTGCACACACACACACACTTACGCCTCGTTTCCACATACGTACATTCTCGTATGCGATCCAACCGTCTCCGACCGAAAGTCCATTCATTCCTATGTGATTCTCCGTAATGTCCGTTTTTCCTCCGAGACTCCTCCCCTCCGTAAAATTTCTGTCCGGTATGTCCGTAATATACGTCGCCGTCGTTTTACAGAGATACCGTATGAAAGTTTTTATGTTTTTCACAATACTTGTAGGTACCTGGCAGGCCAAACTCCTCACCGATCTCTTTCCAAGCCTGGTTGGTTTTGTTTTTATCTCTGTATATGTCGATCCTCATGTTCCAAAGTACCGGTCTCCTAAAAACGGCCATTATCATACGCTCCCACATCTTTTGTCTCATCTCATTTTCGTCCGCTTATCCGGGGTCGGGTCGCGGGGGGAGCAGCTCAAGCAGGGGGCCCCAGACTTCCCTTTCCCGGGCCACATTGACCAACTCTGACGGGGGGATCCCGAGGCGTTCCCATGCCAGTGTTGAGATATAATCTCTCCACCTTGTCCTGGGTCTTCCCCGAGGTCTCCTCCCCACTGGACGTGCCTGAAACACCTCCCAAGGAAGGCGCCCAGTGGGCATCCTTACCAGATGCCTGAACCACCTCAGCTGACTCCTTTCTAAGTAAAGGAGCAGCGGCTCTAATCCGAGTTCCTCACGGATGGCTGAGCTTCTCACCCTATCCCTAAGGGAGACGCCAGCCACCCTTCTGAGAAAACTCTTCTCGGCCGCTTGTACCCGCGATCTCGTCCTTTCGGTCATCACCCAGCCCTCATGACCATAGGTGAGGATAGGAACGAAGATCGACCGGTAGGTCGAGAGCTTTGCCTTGCGGCTCAGCTCTCGTTTCGTTACAACGGTGCGGTAAAGCGAACGCAATACCGCCCCCGCTGCTCCGATTCTCCGGCCAATCTCACGCTCCATAGTACCCTCACTCGCGAACAAGACCCCGAGGTACTTGAACTCCTTCACTTGGGCTAAGGACTCATTTCCTACCCGGAGTAAGCAATCCATCGGTTTCCTCCTAACATCTTTTGTCCGTAAATAAATTCATGCCCGTACGTAAAACACTAGCGACTCCTTCCGTAAATTTACGGAAGCACGGATACGAAAAACATACGTATGTGGAAACGAGGCGTTAGACTTGACTGTAACTGTCCGTTCACACCAAACACGAAATTTATCGCCAGTTCGCGTTGTCGCCGAAGTTTTGTCGCGCCACACATCATAATCTGTCGCTGTGCACGTTTTTTCGAATTTTTCGCGCCACAACAAGATAATCACCATTGCATGTCTTTACCTTTTGTGGAAGAGGGAGAGACGTCGGAGGACCCGACGCAGTATATTCATAATATTGTAATGACCACGGAAGAGGCAGTGAATGAAATATTGAATAGACAGATTAGATAGGCCTACCTAATAAACCGTTGGAACACACAAGACCGGAAACATAGCAACGCCGGTAAACAAACCCCGAGAAGCCCAATCCCTATGAGAGCTCCCCGCGCTACGGCCATCCGGAGGCGCACAGAGCTTTTGGCCGTGACATTATGCATACAAATATTATATTATATACTATTATATTATATATAGAGCTCCAGGAGTCGCAAACGGCAACATTCACTTTCTCCTCCATGCTGCAGTTCACCCCGCACTGCACTGAGTTTGACGGTTGAACACTGATTGGCTGTTACGTTACACATGTGACTCAGTGGCCACGCTGCTGAACGCTGATTGGCTGTCATCAGGTGAAATTTGCGTCAAAGTTCAAATATTTCAACTCGAGCGAATTTGTCGACAAATCAAAACTTGTCGCCGGTTTTCTCTCGCAAAGAATTCGCCCGAAACACATCTACGTTCACCTTGTATGGGATCCTGTCGCCCCGTCGCGTTTGGTATGAACGTGACGGTTCAACCACTTGATTCAACCATTTCAAACTTTATCAGAACAGCTGAGCTATTCAAACTGTTACGTATTTTAAGAACCTGAACTGCCTCCACATAGACCCTAAGAAGCAGATTCAAACACACAAGCTGCATTACCCTCACATAGCCACTAGGAAGCAGGATCGAACACTTAAGCAGCAATAACAACTTTAGCTCATCTTTAGACAGGGGCGGAACCATTACGTCACCGGCCACGCCCACTGCATAGGCCACGCCCACTTGACGTCCTCTACCTGTGGACTCGAAGTGGAGAGCGCCAGAGATTTTCACCGAGACCCCGCAGAGAGTCACGGGCCTTTGCCCGTGGCTCGAAGTAGCTAAAGTTATATCTCTCACACGTGTTCAACACGCTTCCTCTCCTTATGCTCCATAGTCATAGTTACCATACCGAAACATGCCTACTTTAACAATAAAGTGAGTTAAAAGCAATCTCGGATTTGAACCCTTTCCTTGAAGAACTACTCAGCAAAACGTTAACTCTTCACTTTATTTGTTTCAAAAAGAATTATCAATGGTGTGCTTGTTTACATTGTTTACTCGATTTAGGCTTTTGAACTTAACCGTGTGGGAAAGTTATATACGATGTAGTTTCCGCTTGGTGTGTTATGGTTCTCAACCAATTATGTTTGATTAACCTGTTGTTTGTAGTTTTCTTCATGAATATAACACTTACAGATGTAGTACTTGGGAATGGGATTGCGGGTGGTTTGCAATGGTTAGTGTGGCAGTCTGGTCACAGGGTGGCAGTATTGAGTCTTACTATATAATGCAGCGCCCGGTGCATCCTGGGCCCAGTTTCCCGAAAGCATCGTTAGCCTTATAAGTTGATCGTGAAGTGAGTCGTACGAGCATCGTACAGTTTTCACACCGTTTCCCGAAAGCAATGTTGTAAACGAACGTCGTGAAAACGCTCATAGCTAACGAGGACTCCAGGGTTCTCGTAGGACGCTAAGAGCATCGTTAGCCTACTATAGCCTCAGTGGCGTCACCAGCGGACATTCCTAATATTGGATGCGTTTTATTAAAACACATCCAATACCACGGAATGCCCAGCTTGAGCCATTTCGCAACCAAAAACAGTGGTTACCGCTGATATATTACTCAAAGACTACTGTTAGATTTAAACAGCAAAGTTAGAGACATGTTAGAAGTCAACCACAACATAATTTATTGCAGCAATTAAAAATTCCAAAAATACATGCGCAGCCGAAATATTCAGATCAAACGCCACGTCACAAGGCATATAATAAAATCAAGTGATTCCATTGCTCTTGTGTGGGAGGTCGCTTTCAAGCTGCACTTGCTGTCTCCCTCTGATTTTAATTCAACCATTGTGGTTAAAATGTCCTCATATTGATCAATGACAGAAGACATAGGCTACTAGACATGCATCATGCTGAGACCAGCAGGTGTCGGAGAAATTCTGCAGGCGTTTTTTGTTGCGATTGTTTGCATTAAGCACTGTAGGCGCTTCGGTGAGTCTGTGATGAAGTTCACTATTTATTGGACCCTGTCAGTAACATCCCTGACCATAGTTAATTGCGTTTGTAGCCTACACTCAGAGTGAACTCATTATTGCATGCAGGTGTCTTTATTCATAAAAAAATGAAAACATTCGGGAGTATGCAATAATAGAAATTATTCTAAAGAGGTCAGAGACTCCCCCCTCTGTTTTACACATGAAACTTGAGATAAGAAGGTGAAATCGCCGGGCGTGCCAAGCTGCGTCCGAACCAGCTCAGCAGTGTAAAAAAGACCTATAGCCACACTGTAAACGATTTAATGTTAAATTAACAGTAACTTACTGGCAACAATTATCCAGTAGTTGATGTATTTCCTATCACAGTAAAACTAAACTTATAACTTATAAAAACTTATAACAGTAGTACAACAGTACTGTCGTTTGTTTTACAGTAGTTGTATTGTACTGTAACATTAAGTACAGTATTTTACTGTTATTTATGTTTTTAGTTTGAGTACTACTGTTAAATATATAACAGTACAATACTGTATCTCATTTTACAGGTTTTTTATACTGTTAAATTATTCTTACTTTTACTGTTATTTATATGCCAGTATTCTTACTTTTACTGTTATTTATATGACAGTTCTACTGTATAACAAACTCTATTTATCAGAATAAAATACATTTTCTATAGCTATAGACATTTGAGGGATTGATTTACAAAAAAAAGCTTTTTTTTGTAAATATATTTTATAATACAAAAACATATAAACAACAATCAACAGCAATAAACAACAATATCAAACAATTTATCGTATATATATATATATATATATATATATATATATATATATATATATATATATATATAGTATCTTTAAAAAAAAAATAGAAAACAAACAACAACAATATTACAACAATATTAAAATTATATATATACAACATCAGTGTGTTATCACTTTTTTAATGAAGTGTTGTGAATGTGAGTGGTTCAGGAACTAAATACTCAATAAATGGGGAGATATTGAAGAACAGAAGACAGGGAGTGGAAAGCCAACAGGGATAAAACACAGGGCCTTTTTTAGACGAAAAACTCTTGGGCAAAAGTAGTTTTGGAGTATACAAATGACTGCAGGGTGGAAAATGCCAACGTACCAAACCTGGACCCACTCTCTCATTGTCCATGCATATAAATAAAACACAATATTATATATTATATTATCTATCGACATTATTTATTATTATTATTATTTATCAATCGAAGCAGCAGCTCCTGGTACAGCAACGCAGGCTGAAACCCTGTCAAGTTCTGAAAGTGGTCTGTAAAGGGAAAAAAAAAAAAGTTGACTCAGCAAAAAATAATTAAAAATGCAAAACTCACATTATTAAAACAGTGTGAAGGCACAGGGACACTGCTCTTCACTTATCACACTGGACAAGCAATTTTAAAAGGCTAAGTGAATGAAAATATAAGTCTTGACATGATATGTATTGGCCCCTTTCAATTGCATTCTGATGGAGTACAGAGCCAAAAAAAATGTCACTGGACTCAAGACTGCCCTATGTGCAGTAGCACTGTGAAATATAGGTGGTATGTTCATTTGGTTACTGTTAATTAATTAGTCTACTTGACTATGTGCACAGTCTTATTTGCCCATAATAGTCATTCAATTAATACTCTTACCTTAGAAATTCTGCCAATCAAATTCGGTGAAGTCCCTTATGAATACAGCCACGTGGGGATTGAGGGACACCTGCATCCTCTGCACCATCTTATTTGTCTTCTTGCTCGTCTGGAACTTCGCCGTGCACTTGGAAAATTCAGGATTGATCCTGACGAGAAACCTAAAAAATACAAAAATTAATTAAACCCATCGCTCGTGCACAATCTGTTTTGAGTGGTTTAAATCTGATTGAAATAATATGATAGCAATGTGTGACATGCACGCAAAGATATATGTAACCTAAAATAAAATAAGACTTCTCCTTTTGATTAGCAATCAAATTAACCTAATAGGCTCGTTACGTTAGATCTAAATGCTGGGAATTGTATGTTACATGTTACACATCATAATAAAGTTCATCATAGCCATCTCTACAGTAATAATAAGGGATCTTTTATTAGACCTTTAACTGTCTTTAGGCTGTTACGTATTTTAAGAACCCAAGCTGTATTTCCCTCACTTAACCACTAGGAAGTAGGACCAAACATATAAGCCGTAAATACTATACATAGCCACAAGGGGAGCAAGACCTTACTGAACGCTGCAATAAATACTTCAGCCACAGAAGGCAGCACCACAGACAAATGAGGAAGCCCAGGGTAATACGTCACACCGGCTCCTCTCCCCTACTTCCGGGCCACGCGGACCAGACTATAACCTCCTTTATTTGGATTTGTAAATTAATTTGTATCACTTAAGTTTTTCTAGTAAAATAACAAGAAAGATAAAGATGTGTGGGGAATGGGGAGCCATGGACTTATAAGCCACTGTTAAATATGATCTGCGATTATAAAGGACCTGGCCGTATCACTGACATGTGCCTGGCATGCTGCATGCTGATTCACGCGCTTATTGGTTGGGAGCGGAGCGTATCTGCAAACTGCCGAGGGGAGAGACAACGCAGAGAAAAAAAAGGCAATGGAGCGATTTTGTTTACAGGCTGACTGTACGTCCACACCAGGAGCGACCAAAGCGTCAAAGACGCTTTGGTCGCTCACAAAGTTTCGCTGCGAATTTTTCTGTTCGCTTTGGTCGCTCAAGTCGCTCATGACGTACAATTCAATTATGCAGACGCATTTAAAGGAGCCGTATGCGTTTAGTAGGCCCTACAGACAGCCATATCAAATAGTGAACTCTCCCATACACTTTGGCCATATTGCCGAGACGGTTTTGCTTGTTCGATAAAGTGCTTCGACAACAAGTAGGACAGTGATTCCCCCCAATACAAAAAAAATCCTAAAATGTAGGCTAATTACAACCGAGAACAAAAAACCCTGCGTGCTGTAGTAGTTAAAATATGTTTCACTGATCTGGATCTGCAAATCATGATCTGCACTCATTCGTCGCATTCAAAACAAATAGACATTCGCGCACATGGCTAATTTGCATACGCGCACAGGACTGGTTGGCTCCGCAAGGCAAATAATGGAACATATCGATCTATCTAGGCTTTTCTGTCTATCTATCTATCTATCTATCAACGCGTGTCTAGTTTTAATGTGATGTAGGCCTATTGTGTGTATGTCCAGTCAGACTTGTTCTGTGTGGTCTTGTAGGCTACTGTCCTGTGTGGGCCGAACCACCTAAATGGATTCCCGACGATTTGTGTCGTTTGGTATTAATAAAGACTTGACTAGATATATCCCTTGTCATTTATCCCTCGTCTTGTCGATTAGTTTGTTTATGTGACGATTTCAAAAACTTTTTTGGTTTTGTTTAAAGCATGCTACACGCGATTGGTTGGTTAGATTGGTGGCATGGAGAGCAAATTAAAATGATTCCCGCTTAAATACGAACGTTCTAGATGTAGCCTATAAATACTCCCGCTTATCATCACTTGATATCCAAACCACTACGGCGTTTCGATCTCTGAACTGAAAAGGGGTGGGTTCGTACAACACCGGGTGCCCAGTTACAGCCGCGATTAATACTTCGGCCGACATTTTGTTCAGTGAGTGAATAAAGGTAGGTAGGAACCAAAGTGCCTGCCGATGTTCCCTGGGATCCACGCAAGCGAAGAGCGTCTACATTCCGATTGGCTGTCAGTGTTTGGCCGAATAATAGTCATTTGCATAAAGTTAAAAAGTTTTCAACTTCTTTTTGACGCTCTGGTCGCTCAACTTTGGCCGCTGGTAGCGTTGGTCGCTTTGGTCGCTCTTGCCCATAGAAAGTGAATGACTTCCGGCGATTTGGTCGCTCAATTCGCTTCTGGTGTGGACGGACAGTGAGTTTGGAGTTTTCCCTAAACAAGAAGTGTGCGTCGTTGAAGATGTGTAAGTGATGATCACCTGAGTTTGTTTTGTGTGTTTGTATAGATATATATATATATATATATATATATATATATATATATGTGTGTGTGTTTAGAGCAGCTGTTGAATTCGGTGAAGTTCCGTGCCTCGCGCACTTACTGGCGTTCGACTTGGAGCCGTCTTGCTCAGACCTGAACAACTATGACGCGCGTCTTTTGCAGAGCACACAACAAAAATGCTGTGCGCTCTGCAAGCCGAGCGTCATAATTGCGCAGACGCAGACATCTCAAACAAGGCTATTTACCGTCTGTATACATAGGCTGTTTCCCAATGTCAAGGAAGCATGCTCAACGGCCGCCCTTTTAAGGACGCTACGTCATAGAACGCCGACAAGCACTGTTCCAATGTTGAGGACACTCGAAAGCCGCGCCATTTTCGCGTCCTTTGTTTTTGAGAATTCCGAGATTTTTCAAGGATGCATCGCTGCATCCTAGACGAGCCAAAACTACCCACAATCCTCTGCGTTCACTGGGCGGGTTCTTGAAAATGGCAGAGCAGTAGGCCTACACGTTCAAACGAAGTGAAGTTATATTAGTTTTCAGAAATATTTTGTGCCGTATTGCTTTTTATAGATTCATCATGTTAATGCAAATAATCAAGCCTAAAGACCTGTGCCACTTTTCAAACGTTTTTGCAACTTAATGATACGTTACTATATTTTGCATGGACGTAGCTGGTGTTAAACACCACTGTCACCAATGTAAATTTACTCGCTCACAAGATTACATTATTTATGTATACCTATTTATGTTTGTGTTGAATCGCTTTTTTTTAGGGTCAGCCCAGCAAACTGAGGCTTTTGTGCGCCTTAGGGTGGCGCACAAACATTTGTTTACCGGTGGAAGGGATAGTGCCACTATCCAATGTTGTACAATTAATGCACAACCGATCATTTGCAATGTTTGTAATTTTTAATGAACGTATTTAATTGTATTTTAGATGATATACTTATGTGTTCAAAGCACTGGTAGATTGTAGGCATATATGAATGAATGAATCAGATCAGTTAAATAATATATCCAAATAAATACACGTTTATCATCTCTTTCTTTGTCTTTTTCCCCCTGCATAATAGTAATCAACCGTACTGTAAATGTGATGCATGAATTAAGTTCTCAGACAATTTCACTTAGTTTTATAAAAATTGAATGGATTTTCCTTTTAATAAAGACAATTCGATCAACCACAACAAAGCTTTTGTGACTTCCCCAAAGAGGCTCCATGCGAAGGAGACATGACCGCATTCATAACAGACAAAAGTCAAATAAATATCGATCAGCTTGATTGCTGCCATGTTTTATTCATAAGCGCACATGTGTTTACAAGCGGACACGCAGTATTAAAAAGCGGAAGCGGAAGCGCTTCCACACTACCAAGTCGTTCCCAAAGTCCGACGTTACAAACGCTAGGAAGCACTCGATCTAGCACTCTAGTCTCATCTCCATAGGACGCGACTAGCAAGGACGCGTCCTAGCAAGGCTGCAGCCTTCACTTTGGGAAACAGCCATAGACATCTTATAGATAGACGGAGCATTGGCTGCTGGGACGCGAGAAATACGGCCGCCATCTTGGAGTGGTCAACCGGGAGCAGCAACAGCAGCAGAAACAGGATGCCGGGCTGTTGTTCAGCGTATTCCTGCTCAAATCGGCGGACCATCCACAATAGGAATGGGGGGATTACTTTTCACAAGCAAGGTTTAACATTGCCGTACTATTGGTATAATTGGTATTGAATAATAAAACACGCCAAACCATGTGGCCTTTATCATAGCTACACGTATGACAAAAAACCGCATGAAAATCTGTGGTATTCAGTGAGGTATGATTAATTAAATGCGCTGACAGTTCATTGCTCCAGCCAAACGGATTACACTGAGTGGAGCGGATGACCACTCCAAGATGGCGGCCCCGCGTCTCGTCAGTGCCAGTAGGCGGTAGCATTCGATGCTCCGTCTATCATATAAGATGTCTACCAGAGGCGGAGTGGCCGTCGGGACGATCGGGAGATTTCCCGGTCGGCCGGCCGGCCAGCCAGCGAGTTCAGGTGGACCGGCCCACAATTGTGTTGCGGCCTGCGAAGTCAGTTGGACCGGCCCATAGTTGTGAGCGGCCGCGAGGCGTCTGCAAGCCGGCCCTGAGCATAATTTATTCCCCGCCAAGACGCTGTGAAAATCCCCGAAATAAACAATATATGTCTCAAGAACATCCAACCAATATTTATACCACTGCTTACTCTCTATGTCTCATTCATTTTTTTTTTTTTTATATTATTTTTTTTTACTTCATTTAATTCTTCATTATTCAGGCGTTACAGAACTTTCATGGCCATGAATAAATAATACGAACTACAGTTTACTTTAATATGTTTGTTCTTGAATTGACGTAATGGAGCAAAGACTCCTGGGATTGGGAAATGCGTTTATCCAATAAACAGCTTGCAGGTCAAGTCCATTTTCGGAAATGTAGGGGGATAGCCCTAAAGACGCGTCAGACAGAGAAGGCGAGCAAGTTCGTGGTTGCTTGCTTTTGCTTGTTGTGGCACTCGGAAGGCAAGAAGAGAAAAGAGAAAGGAGGGGCAGAAAAGGCCAGAATAAAGAAGAAGCGGATGCTGGAGGGGGATGCATCTAAGTGCTGAAATCAGGCATTAAAGAGTCGTGCAGGTGAATTAGCCAGAGCTCCACCATTGACGTTATTGCTAGGCGGGAGCTAGCACAAGCTGCTAGTCAAATGTGTATGTGCTGGCTGGTATATTTCAGACAAATTAATGACTTAACTGATCTTTCTCTTTTAATGGATGGAGAATACGTTAACAGATTTGGAACATGTAGTAGTAGTCGTCTAGTCGTGTCAACACGTTACACCGGTATTACCGAGCATAAATGGTATAAACTTTGAAACTAGGTCACTCCGTCAACTCTCCTCTCACACTAGGTGACAGCGTCTTATAACGTTCTATATTATATAATAGTATAATATAATTTTATAGATAATATCACGGCCAAAAGCTCTGCGCCTCCGGATGGCTGTAGTGCGGGGAGCACTACGGCCATCCGGAGTGCTTTTGTTTACTGGCGTTGCTATGGTTACTGGTCTTGTAAGGAAGAGCGCCAATTCTCTTCCGCACAGAGCAGAACTGTGACCTATTTTACCCATTTTTAATTTCTTAATTATAATTATATCATTCATTTTTACCGATTTTTTTTTTTATTACTGAAAAAATATATAAATAAACGGTGTTGCAGGGGGGTGGGGCCGGACCGGGGAGGATTCTCCCGGTGGCTATTAGTGCCCCACTCCGCCCCTGATGTCTACCCATAGGGTGTGTTCGAAACCGCCTATTTGCTTACTACTCTTACTAACTATGACGTCAAATTGAGTAAGCAGAACGTAGTAAGCGAGTTTTAGGTAAGCGAGTAGTATCCGAATGTCTTCTACTTCCGGAAAGATTTTGTGTAAGCATCGCTAGCTTATTAGACGTACTCAACTGCCCCAGAATGCACTGCGTCTATTCAAAAGAACAGTGGAAGCAATGGCGCTAAACGGGGAGCCGCAGCAGCAGAGCCCACAGCCAAAACCGATGTAATTGTTTAATAATTGTTTTTAACACATCACCGCAAATCCTTAGGTTGAAGATGTACTGTGACGTTAAATGTGACGTTTATAATATTTATTAACGGCGCCCGGCCGGTAGGTTATTGACACGTCATTTGATTCACGTCACCTGAGGTGGTTAAGTAAGGACGGTCTTCTGAACGTCGATTACTCAAATGGATTACTCAATCATTATTTAAGGATTCGAGAAGTAAGCCAAATATTTAGTAGGTAGTAAGCAGTAAGCAAGTAGGTGGTTTCGAACACACCCATATGTCTGTATAGGCCTAGATCAGGCCTATTCAACTAGCGGCCCGCGGGCCGAATCCGGCCCATCTTACTTTTTATCTGGCCCGCAAGATGTTGCCTGTAAAAAAAAATAAAAATTATAAAAAAAAAATAATAAAATCTTTTTTTTTATAAAAAAATATAAATATATATATATGAATCATATTACACCGTGTATTACACACGCGGGCCGTGACTTTTACCACGAGGCCCTAGTCCCCATTAGCGTCAACAGCGAGGGTATTCTCAGGATTTTGAAGAGAATCTTTATTTCTTTTTTTACCCAGAGACAGCGCAGGGAAATTATCTGATTGGATAAGGGCTCTAATACATATATTGTCGCAACTGAAGGAAAAACAAATAAATACGTATTTAGACTTATGTGAACACACTTATTAAAATAGATAGAATGAATGAAAAAAAAATATTAAAAGGTATAAATTATATATTTAATAGAAATAATGTATTGTTCTGAAAGAATTATATAAAGAATTATACGGCAACAGGATTACTTCCGCTCTGTCTGCACCCGCCAACGGCTCAGTCAAGGTCACATTGCATTTTATGCTTGCAGACCACGGAGAAACTCACTGTAGCTAGGCTAACAAAAGCTCCAAGATGTCTCTTTCTAAGCCAAAAAAAAGGAAGGTTGATGGTGAAAATCGCCAATTCAATAGCGAATGGACTGAAAAATATTTATTTACTTTGCCATCCGCCGCAAGTAGTAAACCGATGTGTTTAGTGTGCAACGAAGCGATTTCCGTGATTAAGGAATACAATGTGGCACTACCACTCAAATCACGGCTCGTTTGCTTCCACTTATCCCGCGGGCTCGGAGGAACGGCGGAAAAAAATACAGGTGCTGCAAGCATCGTTTGAACGGAGTCAAATGGCACTTGGTCAGTTTTGCACGGAACAACAGAGAGCCATGATAGCATCCCTGCGTGTAGCCTGGACTCTTACCAGACAGAAGAGGCCCTTTACCGACGCGGACACCGTTAAAGACTGCATGCTTGCTGTCATCGATGAAGTGGTTATTGACCAAAAAGTAAAAGAGAGCGTCACTTCAGCCATTAAAAAAGTGCCTCTTTCAGACACATCAATTCTCCGCAGAGTGGAATTACTGGCAAAAGATGTGTCGGGGAAGCTTTTTGAAAACGTTCGAAAAGCGGAATATATATCGATTGCTGTGGACGAATCAACGGATTGTACCGACATGGCGCAGCTTTGCATTTACGTGAGGTTTTTCGATGGAGTGAGATTTCGGGAAGAACTTCTTGGGCTTATTCCGCTGGAGGGACACACTACAGGTGAAGTGATTTTTCAAAAGATAGTGTCATTTTTTAATGAACATGAACTGGATTTACAAAAGGTGTGCCTGTTGGTTACTGATGGCGCTCCGGCTATGGTCGGCAGAGTTCAGGGGCTGGTGGCGCGGCTATCAGCCATAGCCCCGCATATGCAGTATTTGCACTGCATTATTCATCAATCGGTGCTGTGTGCTAAACTCAGTGGTGATTTGAAAAACACTATGGACACCGTCATGAGCATTGTGAATTTCATCCGCTCAACCTCCAGCCTACAACATCGCCTGTTTCGTCAGCTGCTTGCGGACACGTTCGCCGATCACACTGACTTGCTCGTACATAACGACGTGAGATGGCTGAGCAAGGGAAAAGTTTTGGATCGTTTCTGTGAGCTCCGCCAGGAGATTGTGTCTTTCCTTCGCACATGTAAACATAAATGAGCAGCGAACCTATTGGAGGGCATGTTGGATGAACGGTTTATGGCAGAAGTCTACTTTCTGTGTGACATTTTTGGACGCATGAACACTTTGAATCTCGAACTGCAGGGGCGGGGAAAGTCGATCGCTGATCTGGTTGAGAGACTTTGTGCCTTCAAGACCAAGCTATCGATCTTCAAAACAGACCTGATCACAAAAAAACTGCTGCACTTCCCACAACTCCGTGCATTCATGAGCACATCGCCACGGGGAGAAATAACGCCTGTCATGACAGACTGCATGACAAAATTGACAGAGAACTTCACTGAGAGATTCCAAGGCTTCAGCATTCCCATTGAGGTATTGCAGTTTGCTCGTGACCCATTTTCCATCAAGCCTGATGCAGACTTCTGTGTAAAAGTAAAGGAGGTATTATCCTGTATCGATGAAGGCACATTTCAGATGGAACTGGTTGATGTGCAATCTTGCTTTGCTTTAAAACAGCAATTGCAGTCTGAGGGTGTAGCTGACTTTTGGTGTAACCATGTTAGCCAGTATCAGTACCCAACGATCAGGAAAGTCGCAGCACTTATCCTGACAATGTTTGGCTCAACCTATACTTGTGAGTCAAGCTTTTCACACATGAATGCCATCAAAACAAGGGCACGTTGCTCCATGAGCAATGAGAAGTTGCATGAGTGTCTCAGGATTGGTCTTACAACGTATGAACCAAACTATGCTGAAATAGCAAAATCAAGGCAGTGCAATTTCTCTCACTGAATATAACTGTGTCATATGTACAGTAGTTCTGTTTTGTGATAATTCCAACAACATTGTTGAATCATAAAAATTTGTCAAAAATATTTTTATTATATTGTTATTATAAATATGTCAAAAAATATGTTCGAATCATAAAAATGTGTCCAAAATATTGTTATTGTTATTATAAATGTGTCAAAAAATATGTTTGATTAAAAATTGTGTCCATTAGTTCGGTTTTTTGATAATTCCAACAACATTGTTGAATCATAAAAATGTGTCCAAAATATTGTTATTGTTATTATATTGTTATTATAAATGTGTCAAAAAATATGTTTGAATCATAAAAATGTGTCCAAAATATTGTTATTGTTATTATATTGTTATTATAAATGTGCCAAAAAATATGTTTGAATAAAAATTATATCAATTAAGTTAACACTGCTTTAAGTACGATTTATTTGTAGCGATTAATTGACATAAGTTTTGTATGTGTGGCCCATGAACCACCAGCGGTTTTCCTTTTTGGCCCACTTGTTAAGGAAGTTGAATAACCCTGGCCTAGATGTTATGAGCCAATGCTACGACACTTTTAAACATGCTACGACACTTTTAAACACATATTTGCCTCCTAATATGCTGCCATGCACTGCATAAGGGCACGGTACGGTTCTGAGTGGTAAAGGACCTAACGTTACTTCATCTAAAAAACAAAATGTGCAAATAAGTTCCCTGATGAAGGCAAAGTAGGAAAGCATAGCGCCATTTATGCTAGCGAGCCAACGTGACGCGGTCGGATCGGATGTAGGCTTCAATGAACAAGTGATACATATAAATGATGTAGTATATCATTTCTGTTGTCGTGTTGTTGTACTTATAGCAATGTTTAATGACTTGGTTGTTTTCGGTTCTAAAGCTGTCCGATGCCAAACTTCGTCATGTTTTTGACAGCTACGACAGCTCGCAGGCTGTTGCCTGAGCCTGTTCTGTTGTCTACTACTACTAGTATCTCCCCCTGCTGGTAGGTTTTCCCCCCTGGGTACCATACATTCTTTAGTGCTGCCACATAGTGAAATTCATTGCACTGCATCGGGACTCGCACTGCGCAACACAACGGCTATTAGATCATAATAATTTCACATGATCGATCATTGATTAATCATGCCCATCCCTAGTGTGCTTTAAAAGAAATGTATGGTGATCATGAATGTGGAAATTACATGATTATTTGTTTTCCTTGTTTTTACCTCTGAATGAAATCCAGGGTAGAAGCTGCCTCGGGCTGGTACTCAATATTGAAGGCATAATGAGACCCAAAGAGGACCGCCAGGGCAGAGGTGAAGTCCATCTGGAGGTTGGTTGGTGTTATAAACACCTTGCCCTCCAAGGCCAGCATCCATTGCTTCGCTGAGAGAATGGAATCTCCTAGCAGAGATATGTATGTGTTAAACTTAATTGTTCACAAAAGTAATTACATATCAGAAGTTAATAAATAACTTAAAGAAGAAAATATTGTATATAGAAAATTTACATCATAAATATTGGTATAAAATAAAAAAAAAAGGAGGAGAAACAATTGCCAAAAAAGTGAATATTAGAAAACACATTTTATTCATCTGTTTTTTCTTTAAAGGATTTTCTGGACTCTGGGAACCCTTAATGATTGTTCAAGTGTAGCAATCTTTACCCAGCAGGATTATTCTTGGCGTCCTGGGAAGGGAAAGCTGGGTCTCTGCGTCTGCCTGAGTGGTGGTGAGCTATATGAAAAAGTAACACAAAAGAACAAAAAACAGTACTTGGATTCAATATTATAGTATCTAAGTGAACTGTACGTTATCATGGAAATAACATAAAACAATTACTTACATCAGCTAGAATGAACAGGGCGTCCTCTTTTTCATGAAAGAAGGCCATCATGGTCAATACGACAGCAAGGCAGGGGTCAACTTCTGGCTCTTTTGCCAAGTTGGCGAGGACTGTCCTTACTTCTTTTCCCCAACGAAGCAGCTGTGACTGGAAAAATGTCATTACCCTCTTCCCCTTGCTTTCCATGGACTCCCTGAGTCTTGCATCCAGCTCGATCCCTGTCAGCTGGTTGAAGTGATCAAGGAGGAATCTCTTCTGGAAGAGGAATGGCCATTCTTTAATCAGTTCCTGCATAGCTGGCAGCATGTTTATATTGCGCCGTTGGGTCTCGAAAGTAGTCTCCATCAGTTCTGCTACTCTTGCCCTGTCCGCTCCTCTTTGGCCCTCGTGGCTGAAAATGAGCTTGAGCTCCTCTTTTTTATGAAGAAGAGACTCCTTCGTTTCTCCCTCTGGGAGAACGATTGGCTGCCAGTTAATGCAGCCATATGAGTCTGTTTTGGCACATTTTCTGGCTGGCTCACTGTTGCCAGCAGTGGCAGCAGGAGTCACAGCAGGCCTTCTCTCTTTTCTCAATCGAGCTAGAGTGTTGTTTCTGTTGAGATTGTCGACTGGACTTCAGCTGCTGACAGAGCGTGTAGTGGCCACTCCCCATCTTTTCTCCCTCTTCTGTCCTGTCTTGAAGGCTATTAGGATATTTTTCTATGATGCCTTTTGCAATAAATGCACACTGGCTGAGGGTGGGGTTTAGGCAATGCTGTCTCATTTCATCCACCATCATTCTAACCATATGTCTCCTGTCCGAGATATCGGGCTTCTCCTTCTCATTCAGCTTTCTCCGGAGGCTGGCTCTACACTTCTCTAGGGGTACTCTAAATGAATGATGTGGTCCAGTTGCTGTTTCCAGCTGGAATCATGGGGGACTGCACTGTTGTTTCCAGTTCTGAGACTGGTGTCAGGGTCAGTATTTGTGAGAGGTCTTGATGGCTCATAGTCGTCATTTGTTGGCTGCCTTTATGTACAGATAAAGTTTAATGTTTCTCTGCATACCAACATTTAAGATATACAATTTCTATATAAAATATTTACATTTAAAATCTAATTTTGTTTCAATTAATTGATTAATTTAGTTGGTAGCCATCTAGTAAGTGGGATAATGTATAGCAAACGGGTCACAATTCGAGGCGAACAAGATATCTCTGCATACAGATCCTGTCAGTATTATTGTGTTGTTTTTCTCATATTTATTTTTTTAATAATGAATACATTTGATTCATTCCCTTGTCCTCCTTAAGGTGCGAACACACCAAGCGCGTACCTCGCGTACCATGTACGTGCGTAACGCAGCGAAAATGTTGCTTGACCATTTTGTGTCAAAAATGGTCAGATACGCGCGTATCTGACCATTTAAGGAGTCCGAGGATTAAGGAGTCCGAGGAAGGAAACCCAAACGCCGCCGTGTTTGGATGGATGATAGAGCTTGGATCGGGTTAGATTAAATAATCTCGGATATAAATAACAATAATCGGGTTAAATAACTTCACATGGTGTGTCTGGTGTGTTTCCAGCATTCGTAGTGTTGATCAGCAGAGAAATAGTCCGCCAAGACGTTGAGGTTGCTTAGCAATCAGAGACTCTGTCCATGCAAGTGAACGGAGCGTTCACTCTTCGTCATAACTATCAAACCAAACATCCTTCACATTCACCGAGCGAACATTATGAGAGTAAAATGCACATTTCTCGCTAGAAATGTTTCCATAAACGCATTTAATGGCGTAACTATGTTACTATTTCCACTCAGAATAAAGAAAGTTGCCGGCCGTGGCTGCCATGGACATGGCTGCTCTGGAGTCCGAGGTAGGAAACCCAAACGTCGCCGTGTTTGGGTGATAGAGTTTAGATCGGGTTAGATTAAGTAATCTCGGATATAAATAACAATAATCGGGTTAAATAACTTCACATGGTGTGTCTGGTGTGTTTCCAGCATTCGTAGTGTTGATCAGCAGATATATAGTCCGCCAAGACGTTGAGGTTGCTTTAGTAACCAGAGACTCTGTCCATGCAAGTGAACGGAGCGTTCCCTCTTCGTCATAACTATCAAACCAAACATCCTTCACATTCACCGAGCGAAGATTATGAAAGTAAAATGCACATTTCTCGCTAAAAATGTTTCCATAAAAGCATTTAATGGCGTAACTATGTTACTATTTCCACACAGAATAAAGAAAGATGTCGGCCGTATGCTTCTGTCCAAGCTCACTACTCTCTGCCAGTGACGTCGGGTCAAGCTCAACGCTGATTGGCTATTGCGGCGCGTATGAGCATAAAAAGTTCAATTTTTTGAACTCCTTGCGTACATGTACGCGCGTATATGTACGCGCGTATATGTGCGCGCGTATATGTGCGCGCGTATATACACGCGCGTATATACACGCGCGTATATGTACGCGCCTCATACGCCCCTACAGCGAGTAAAATGTTGCTTGGTACGCATGATACGCTGTACGCACCTCATACGCGCGTACACCAATGCTTCCCTATGGAAAAATTGCCGATTTTATACGCGTGGTACGCAGGTGACGCGTTTGGTGTGGCCGTACCTTTAGTGGGGACAAGGGGTCTGCCAGCGACGTGGCCAGACAGCAGACCCACTGGATTTCTCAAGAGTGACCCTTTTGCTATAAATGATGCCTTACCTCTGTTGCTGAATTTGTGAAGACGTTTCCTGCAATCAACAATTGACAGCAGGTCTTTTATGTCATCTTCTCTGATATACATCATGTCGTCTGCCTCCCTCAGACCCATTGCAGAGAGACTTTCTACAAGTCTCCCGTGAGTCTCGTCATCAATATGGGGGAGGGTGCCACGTATGATGTCCTCCATCACTCGTGACCTAAACAGACAGAATGGTGGAGAACAGCAAGATCGAGATCAAACCTCCTGTATACAGGCACCGGGTAATAGTCAGCAAGACTGTCAGCACCTACACAAACATACTGAGTCTCACAGCTATGCTGTAGAGTAGACAGTGCACCCCAAGGTCCAAAACTGGAACTGACTGATATTTTTCCGAAACAAAATACACCTTTTCCTGTTTGACTATTATTAGAGCAATCTTACCCAGCACATAGCCACTGTCATTGAGATTAAGAACAACAGTCATGCCCTTTTTGTGTGTGGTGCCTTTGTATGTGGCACTTGCTGTTTCCATTGTGGTGTCTTTTGTTAACCCCCTGCACGTCACTGCTTGCTGAATCGCTGCATTGTAGATTTGACTATCAAATGCATTTGCCTGATCAATTTGGAGAACGGGAGCAAAAATTTTCCCACTGTGCAGGTAATAATAATAATAATAATAATAATACATTTTATTTATACTGCACTTTATATTCAAGAATCTCAAAGTCCAGGTAGGCCTGTAGTAACTGGTGCCTTTCTGCCAGAGTGCTACCGAGACTCTTAAAGTTGCGGAGCTTTCGTGCACACTGCTTAAAATATGTGTGCTTACTTTCAAAGCGCAATGTCCAGAGGCGAATGAGAGGACCAAATTTTAAGATAAGGTCTGGATAGTGGAGAAGGTAGTGGTGTTTTGGTTTTGCAGATTTGTCTGGAAAAAGAGACACTCTAGAGTCCAGATATTCCCTGATTAGAATGTTAAGATAGGCCACCTGGTTGGCATGGATTTTGGGTGCACAAATAAGCTCCACTATCTCCCTAAGTTTAAGGCACAACAACCAACAACCTTGGTCTTCCAGGGGATTCTTTATTCGATCACCAATAAGAATTGGGAGAAGCCGCAATAGGCACCAGTTCTGAGCAGCACTCCCACCCAACTTTTGCCCTTTTGGCCTTACATCACATGGCCGGTTACTGGCCTCACTTCCTTGTAATTTCAGATTAGATATACTTCTGTTCAACTGAGTATACGAAAAGTGTTTTCCCACAGACACCAGGTTCTCAATGTACAACGCGAGATCATTGGAAACAATCCCCTCAAAAAGATCGTGCCCTAGGCATGGTGGAAGGCCTGGTTGGCACACATGAAAATGTTTAAGTTTGTTGAAAACTGAGTCAAACTTCACACCCTCAATCATGAATTCCTGACCCCTGGACAACTCCTCAACACAGTTTCCATAGGTTTCTTTTGTCCTTACTGGGCCAAGCTTTGTGGGCTCTCTTTCAAAACTTTCTCTATCTATACTGCAGTATCGACAAAAGTTTTTGCTTCTGCTGAAATTTTCTGTGAATCCCCCAATAGAATGTGATCCCAGGTTATCACCTACGATTGCTATCACTGCCCCCTGCAAGGTCACACCACTGTTTAAAGTAATGCCAGACTCCTCAATCTCCTTAAGCTCATCTACTAGGGTAGAAAATACTTTTTCTTGGCCAAAATGGCGAATATCAACTTCCCTGCAAAGAAGCACCAACTGCACAGGGTCTATAGCGGATCTATTATGTGGCAGTATTTCACCCAGTGTCATGTAAACAGCAAGGAGCTTGTGCTTCTTCTTGCCTGATCCAAGTGGGTTTGCAACCTCAAAAGCATCCTGATATAGTATGATTGACACAGAGGATGGTGCTTGCTGTAACAGGGTGTTTTCTCTACAGTTCTTACCATCGTGCACATCCTCTAACACATGTGCGGCTCCCGCAGAGTGCATCTTTGTAGCATTGTACTGTTCCCAAACTTTAGGGTTGCTCAGAAGTGCTTTTAAAGTGTCTTTAACTGGCACATACTGGCAGAAACGTTCTTTACCATTAGGATCAATTCCAAGATAAACCTGAGTTGGCTCAACGTAACTGAAATTACTCTTGAAAAATGTCTTTCTAGTTTGATCTGAGCGAAAAACACCCTCATTGTGCATCTTCAGTAGATTTTCTTTTGATAGGCCATCCAGTATTTCATTGATTCTATCTCTGGGTATCCCAAGTTTTTCTAGTTCTTGACTTATTATAGTCAGTATGTGTGCCATTCCATTTGAATTGATTGCTTGGAACTCTTCAATTAGAGCTGAGATTGTTGTGGCTGGCAAAAGCATCTTAGCTTGCATTCTAAGATAGAAGAGCGCTAAGTTTGTCAGGAATACATCTCCATCTTCTTTGTTTGAGAAACTCTCCCCAATTTCAGCAAATTCTGCATGGTCTGTGCCATAATCATTCCCATTTCCATCATCAGGATTGTCGGTATTATCACCAGACACTCCGCCGGCAGAAGCTGCTTGCTCAGCTGAATGCTTTCTGCTCATATGTGAGAGGAAAGAAGACCTCACCCTGAAATTCTTTATGCAACTTTCAAAAGGGCATTCAATTTTCTTGCCATCTCTAATGTGCCATTTCAAATGTTCACATAAGCTGGAAAAGTTTGAGGTGAAGGCACATCCCTCAATATGGCAGGTCAGATCAATACATCTTGGAGACCTGCTGACAGCTGGTTTGGGCTTTGAGTGGTTGCGATACATGTGAATCTGAAGGGCAGTGGCAGTCCTAAAACTACAAGGACACCCAACAAGCCCACAAGAAAATCTAAAGTTAGCAAGATTCCTGTGTTCCTTGACATGCCTAATAAACAGTCTCTGCAGAGTAACATTGTTTGCAAGAGAAACCCATTTCTAAAGATCCCCAATGTATTTATTATTTATTCACATCTTTAGTGCTCACCTTAAATCTACATTGTTTCCTCACTTCCTTTTTTTATATCTCTTGTTTAAATGTTTCTAATTAATCCATGTTTTTACTTTTATTTACTCTGTGCCTATCAAGTAGTCCTGTATAAAATTTATTTAATTTCTGAATTGAATGTGTTGATTGGTGATTTGTAGAGAGGGGTTGGGGGGTATTATACTGTTTCCTTTTATGCTGTGTGTGTGTGTGTGTTGTGGCAACCCGGCACGTTGAGCGCACCAACTCCTCCCAAACAGGACACCATTTAGTTGGATAAAGCCAAAAACAGGCATGTTTATTCCCGAACATAAAAGTCTCTCCAAAATACAAATAACATAAACCTTGGGAGGAATCAACGGTCCCCTCCTTCGTGGGTGGAATCCCGTCACCCACGAGGACCGGTCTCTCCGTGCAGGAGCTCCAGGGCTGGGAGAGCCCCGAATGAGTGGAGAAGCGGGCTATTTAAGCCCTGCTTCTCCACTTGTTCCTCAGGTGCTCTGAATATCCTTAATTGGCCTGGGCCGGGTTGCCACACTCCTCCACCCTTTTCTGAAGCCTCGGGTGGCCTTTCGGAGGGGCGGCGGTCCGGCGCGCAGCATGGCTGCTTCTGCTGCCGGCGTGGCTCGTCTCCCGCGGCCTCGTCTCCCGCGGCCTCGTCTCGGGCCGCGTCGTCTCTGGCGGCATCGTCTCTGGCGGCATCGTCTCTGCTGCGTCGGCTCCGGCTGCGTGATGGTCTGGTTTGGGGGTGGCTTGAGGTGGGCGTTCCCACCCAAAATGGCCCGTAGCTCGGTCGAGTTGCCTGCATTCTCCACCATATGTGGTAACCCGGCTCAAGTAACAAAGAGTCTCTGCTGCTCAAACTGCCAACAAGGCACGTTTATTAATCCAAACGAACGGAAAAAAGGGGAATCACCCGTCAATGCAAACGATACAAAATAAAGAGTCTGGGCTCCGTGAGCCACTGGGGACGCTGTGGTCGTGTCTCACGCGCCGTCCCGATATCCAGGAGAGGCGGTCCTTCCGTGGTCTCCTGGGGTCTTCTCTAGACCGGGTCCTGGGGCAAAGGTCCGTGCGGGTAGGGGATCTCGCTTCGCTCCGCTCTCTGCTCCTGCATGGGTCACATACCTCCTGAGAAAAAAAGACTACCTCTCAGCTTCTCTTTTATAGCCCTCACCTGGGTCTGATTGGCCTGGTACACAGGTGTCTCCTGTTGGCGTTGAGTGGGACCTTCTCAAAGCGGCCCTTGGCGCCCTCTGGGGGAAAAGGGTGGTAGACAGCTGGTATTACCTGCCCTCTGGGCTTCCAGGCCCGCCGTGTCGGGGCCGGGTTGCCACAGTGTGTGTGTGTGTGTGTGTGTGTGTGTGTGTGTGTGTGTGTGTGTGTGTGTGTGTGTGTGTGTGTGTGTGTGTGTGTGTGTGTGTGTGTGTGTGTGTGTGTGTGTGTGTGTGTGTGTGTGTGGTGGGGCATATTACAACGATGGGCCAAGGTTGGAATCCTGAAGATGGTCTTGGTCCAACACATTGGCACAGCTCTCAGCTTATGAACAAAAAAACAGGCCAGCCAGTTAAAATTAAGTTAACAATAATCTTACATGCAGAGGCAAATGTACACATTCAGAAAGAATACATCTTACTTTGAATGATTCAGTTATGCTTCAAATCTCTATCACATAGTAAAACATCAAAATGTGACAGTGTAAAGTACAACAAAGTGTGAAGGATGGTCCTGGCCAATGACATGCTTTTCTAGAAGTTGTTGTATTACAATTCATTATTTGGGTAGGCTACTCCAACTTCGTTGCTGGTCGATATGTAAACATTTACTTTTATATAAATTATTGATTGCATTTTTCGTAAATAGTTAGTTGGAAGGAATCTGTCTCTTAAGCAATAACATTGAACTGAATTTTTTAGGCCTACATTCGTTTACTATGTTAGGGTTAGTTATGTTAGGGTTAAGTTCGATAATCTTTTTTGTTTCCTCATCAGATCCCAGTCCATCATGCTCCTCTACTTGTCTGCCGTGCCACCATCATGCCTCATGCATCAATTCTCAGCGCCTACCCAGCTGCATCTTATTCCATTTCGAAAAAGCGAGCATCTCACCAAGCAAAGTTTTGCTAATGCTAATAAAGTTATTTAAATACTTCATTCTATGGATATCTGAAAATATTTACAGATGGTTCTAAAGATCCCAAAGGACAATGTGGTATTGTCAATCAGCGTGGGGGCGAATCATTAGGTCAGCTGGGGGAGGGCCTTGGAAGAACAGGAGGGTGGGGGCCTGCACGCGAGTGAGACCGTGTTGGGGGTTGCCGAGGTAACCGGGGTTTGTTTTGGGTTGGTTTTCTGCCAACGGTTTTCTGCCGTTGGTTACGACGTTACGGGTTTCAGTGACCTGGTGACCTTCAACTACTAATGACTCGACATCATTATGTCACCGGCGAGGTCATTACAATATATAGGGGAGAGAGGCACACACTAAAATGAGATGTAACCCCCGATTAACAGATGTAGCGCCGATAAATGTTTTATAAGTAATTGGTCTGGACCTCATAGCTGCATAGCAGAGACTACCTCGATCGAAACCAGATGAAGTTAGTTAGTTTTATTTTGGAAACGCGACAATTGGAATCAGCGTCGTCTTCTTACTTTTAGTTTCACCCGCAATACGCAGCGGGAGGACCGTTAGCTCAATAACCGGCCGTCACAATAAAATACTGTCTAGTTAAAGGGGTAGTTCGGAATTTTGGACATAGGGCCTGATTCCGAAGTGAGCATTGGTATTCTATATCACTGGAGACAGTTTAACACATTTCATTCAGTCCTTCTAGTTGCAGAGTTCGCTCGTGCTAGGCTAGCGCAAGTCAACGGGCAATAGCCTGCTATTAAAAACAGTCTTACCCACTCCACAGTACACCCGAGGTAAATCAATTATAACGCCAGACTATAGATTTAAATGTCTGTGTTGATAGAATAATGTTAGAAATAAAACTAACCAAAATTCCGTTTCATTATTATTATCCCCATGGCAATAACATACATCATGTCAAATGTCAAACATCAGATACTCGACTAAAGTATGCTACAACTTGTCACCTTATGCCTTATGACCTCATAAATTTTAAAGGACAATTTTTAAAAACTTACCACAAAATAAAGCAAGGTCCATCATCAGAGTTGTTTGGGCCATGGTTCAATGATGTGATGTGATTAAAATGGAGACTTTTTATTATTATTATCGGTTTTTATTATTACTGTATTAAAATTGACAGTGTAATATTTCCCAGAATGCATTTGCAAATCAAACAGTAATTTACTGTCGAACGCAAACACAGTAAGATACATTTGTTATAACAGTAATAGTACTGTGAAAACAACGAAATCGACAGTACTTTATTGCATAACGCAAATACAGTAAGAAACCGATGACATTACAGTAATATTAATGTGAAAACAGAAATCGTTTACAGTGCAGGGTTCGAGTTAGGTGGGAGCCAGTGGGAGCTGAGCTCCGAGAGAGGTCTGGCTCCCATGAAAGCAGCAAACTCAAATATCTGTGAGGGTCTCTGAAAATTCAGCAGCATAATATTGTAATTACAAATAAAGCTATTTTCCTTTCCACATGCAGAGTAATAATAGAACGCCGGTCATTATCGGGAAAATAAGCCCAGACAGGGCGAACCGGACACCCGAGGCGAAACGGAGGTGCTTCGACCTGAAGGGGCTTATTTTCGATAATGAGCGGCTACTTGCCAAACGAAAAAATAACTTCACAAGGTGTCCTTTTACAATTTATTTGTTACCATACGTAGTGTTGATCAGCAGAGAAATAGTTAGCCAAAGACGTTGACGTCGCTTAGCAACCGAAGAAGCTGGCGTTGTTGTGAAGGGCCCATGCAAGTGAACAGAGCGTTCCACGGCATTGAGAAGAGCCGTGTCATAATAACCCATATTTACGTCCTATATTAGATTAGATTAGGCTTTATTGATCCTTTTGGGATGACTCCCTCAAGGAAATTGATTATCCAGTAGTTTACAGAAAGAAACACAACACAATATTAAATTATATACAATATAAATAATACATTTAATTTAGAGGCGCCTTTCAAGACACCCAAGGTCACCTTACAGAGCATATAGTCATCATAAATCGTTTAAAAAAAGACATTGTGGAAAAAATTAATAAATAAATAAACATAATAAACAAGAAATAAATAAAACAAAAAGACAAAACAAAACAAACAATCAAAACAGTGATCAGTTAGACGTTGTGTGCGAGTTTGAACAGGTGAGTTTTGACTTGAAGGTTGTAATGGTGTCTGACTGTTTTATGTGTGGGGGGAGGGAGTTCCAGAGCCTGGGTGCTGAACAGCTGAATGACCGGGCACCCATTGTAGTGAGTCGTGATACATAGTAGTCCAGCAGAGGTCCAATATAAGATAAACAATAAACTCTTAGATAACTAAAAAGTAAAACCAAAAAGTAAACAGTAAAAAATATTAATAATAATAATAATAATATAAGATAAATACCAGGTGCTGTAAGTGGTGTCGGGTGGTGGCCTATAGGTGGCACTCTTCCCTCTGGCCCCCTTACTCATCAATCCCGATGCCCCAGTGCAGTGACGGGGACACTGTGCTATTTTCTGCAGATGTTGAATGACCGCAATCTCCTCAGGAAGTACAACCTGCTTTGTGTCTTCCCATACAGGTAGCTGGTGTGTGTTTTCCAGTCCAGTTTATTATCCAGCCAGACACCGAGGTATTTGTATGAATTCACAGCCTCCTCCTCAGCTCCGTCTAGCAGGACTGGTCGCGGACTTGGTCTGGATCTTCCAAAGTCAATGACCAGCTCCTTTGTCTTAGAGGTGTTCAGCTGTAGCCGGTTAGTGTGGCACCAGAGAGCGAAGTCCCCCATCAGACTCCGCAGGTCTTCAGCAGTCTCGGACACACTTTGTCTGGGCCTGTTGCTTTCCTGGGCCGGAGCTTCCTCAGCTGTCCTCTGACCTGGTCTATCCCCCTCCGTCAAAATTCAGTTCTAGGCCGGTACGGTCTCCCCCCACGTCAACAACTTTAAGAGTCCCCCACAGAGATGGAATCATAACTCGGATCCTGCCTATAGCCTACTTCATCCTGCCCAACTATATGGGCAGGATCTAGACCAAGCTCTCCTAATCGGGTCAGCAATAGCCGTCTTTGAATGATAATGAATGAATGTAATGTTGCATTTTTAATGCCTACAAATATTCTTCACTAGAGAGCCAATCAATGAAACCTTATGCGGAATCAGATAAAGTTGGCTCTCTGCGCAAAGTAGGCTATGTTTCAGAAATCAGCACATTCAGATAAATGTAGTTGTCACACAAGCTATTTTGGATTTTGTACAAGCGAAGATCCATCGTTATCGGGAAACTGGGCCCTGGTCCCTTCTTCCGTTTGATGACCTTTGGACAGCGTTGGTCTTTGCCGTGAAGACGAGGTGTGTCTCCATTGTGTGCTAACGGAGTGGCCTATGGACATATGCCGGCTGTTGTTGCTGTATTGAACACTTATATAGCGATAACAGTGAGTATTTGTGGTCGATGGACGTGTTTGCTTTGGATGTCTGGGGATTTTCGGCGTTGTCACACCAAAATTGTACCGGGGCGAAAATTTTACCGCCAACGTAATCTGCATTCGAAACATTACGTCATGTCCGTTGCCAGGCAGGTTTCAAAAAACATTCGCGCTCATGTTGCCAACTTTATTTATATAGCACTTTTCATACGCAAGGCGGACTCAAAGTGATTCACATATAAACATTGTCATACGATAAAATAAAATAATAGATAAGTAAAAGAAACCAATGCAAAGAAATGAGTAAAATAGAAAGTGCAATGTATTTAAGATCAGGGGCCGTATTCACAAAGCATTTTATCTTACCGCTAGGAGTGCTCCTAACTCGCGCTAAAACATTTTACGTAGGAGTTTTTTCTTAAAAGTTATTCACAAAGCCGCTGAGACCTACTCTTACTAAGGATAAATCACAAAGAGTGAGCTAAGAGTGACGCGCCGTTGCTATGGATTACATCAATTCTCATGCACGAGTTTAGAAGCAGTCAGTTCGGTGATTGGTTGTTCAGACGAGCCCACTGAATCACCGAAAAACAAGGAAATAGCCTAGGCTAGAAATGAATTCCTATTAAGTAGTTATAGTGCAGTTAGCAGAATACACGCATGATGACAATTTTGTACAGACCACGATAATGACGTTGTAGCCTGTACGTTCAAGAGAGAGAAAGCAAACAATAAAAATACGTACAATTTAAAAGAAAATAAATGTTATGAACTACACAAGTGTTGACTGATTTGTGCCAAGGTGTTTACCTAAAATGTGTTTTCAAAGTGATCCCTAAATGCCGGTCCACTCGGTTCCACACGGCCAAATTCAATCATCATCATCACCATCGTCTGGCTGTGGAATGTTCCTCCGCTTGCAGAGGTTGTGTAGAATGGCACATACAGTAATGAATGTGCTTGCCCTCTCTGGGGTGAGGCGTATTTCGCCGTGGAGGACGTGAACCGACGTTTCATCTGCCCAATTCCTCTCTCCACAACATTTCGTGTATGTTTGTGTGCTCTAGCATATATGGAAGAAATCAGTAAACAATAATAAATATGGATTCAACAAATAAAAGGCGTCAAAGAGCCAATACGATGTGTTTTACACGTAGGACTAAGCGTAATATGCGTAATCACTTACATGTTATACTTTAACTGTGCTCCCGGTTGTGGATTGAGGTAGGGTGTCTAGAGCCACGTCTTGCATGGATAGTCACTGTCTCCCAGCAAGTGACACCCAACTGGTACATCTCAAAAAGCTGCCTCAGGCTACGTTTACACGATGACGGTCTGAACAGAAGACGCAAAAGTGGCGTTGCGTCTTCACTTTTTATTCCGCGTTTAGACAAGCGTTTTCGGGAGGAAATCTGCGTGCATACGGTGACGCAAAAGTGTGTGGAATTCGATTGGGTATGCATGCCAGGCTGCTAGGTGGTGCTGTGATAGACTATCACACAACACCGCCATGTCTGAGCGCATGCGTAGAATCTTCCTTCTCTTATCCGTGCCGCAAAAACCAAAAAGATCCTTCTATGTTCAGTAATACTATCTGTAAATATCCTGTACATTTCGTGGAAATACTCCTGTATGCTTGTTAGAGCTGCCAGAGCAGCTTGAAGGTCCGACACATGGAAATAATCTGACATGTTTGTTTATTTCCTTGTACTGGCACATGTATGTGACGTAAACGCGTACGCGACGTGAGCAGATCTGAGCAGTGTTTTGCGTCTTGGCAGTTTAGACGGAAACGCTACGGCGGAGCGTTTTCAACTTTTCCACTCTGGAGGGTGGTTTCAGATTTATGCGTTTTCATGCCCCAAAAACGCCGTCACCGTCTAAACGAAAGGCACTTCCGATAAAATATTTTGTCGTTTTCACCCGCAAGCGTCCTCGTGTAAACGGGGCCTCAGACCGCTCTCCATTAAAATGCGCGAATCATGGGTAGCTGAAGATCCAGGCCACTTTGCAACAACATCCAGTAGGCTATGTTAAAATTTGCATCAAAAACAACCTGCGTGTTGATGGAATGCACTTTCGTCCTATTGACGAACACGTCCTCGTCTTTTGATGGCGCAATTATTTTTATGTGCGTCCCGTCAATAGCGCCAACCACACCGGGCATACCTGCAATTGCCATGAAGTTGGCTTTGATCCATTCCTGTGTAATTGTTGAATGTCCAAAGGAAAGTTTATGGCACGACTGACTGATGGTTGCGATATTTTTAAATCGTCGGCATTGCAAAGTTGCATTTCCCCTGTTGCTAAATAACGTAGTGTGGCCAAACATTTTATTTCGGGACTAATCTGATTATTCCTGTTAGTCTGGGATGTTATTGCATTGCGATTAACTCCACAACAAGTTTAATACCCTAACATTTCGTCTCGCAGGCATTTACGATTCTTTGTGAATAGGTCTTACTGAGTTAGGAGTCCTCTTGAGGACTTTTAAGCTCTCCTAGACTTAGGTGCTACTTTTAGGCCTAAAATACTTTGTGAATTGCTCTTAGTGAAAAAAGTTAGGAGTCCTAAATTTAAGAGTGACACGCCCATTATTTTTAGGAGTTACTCCTAAATTCGCCAGTTAGGACCTACTTTTAGCCCGAAAATCCTTTGTGAATACGGCCCCAGATCAACAGTCTCTCTGGTACCCACGTCTGGACTCCAACCCGACCCAAAGGAATTTAGGACTTTCTCTGGGACTCCAACCCGGATTTTAGTCAATTTCTATTCTAGGCTAGGACTCTAATCTAAGACTCTAACCCAGATTCTAGGACTCTAACCCAGACACACGTCGGAACTCTAACCACGCACCAAAAGCCTTATTCTGGCACTCCAACCCAAACAGACGTCGGGACTCTAACCCAGACAGAACTCAGTTCTTTCTCTGGGACTCCAACCCGACCTAAGGAACTTGGTCCTTTCTCTGAGACTCCAACTCAGATTCAAGGACTCTAACCCAGACAGAACTTGGGTCTCAAACCCTTATCCTTTCTCTCTGGTATCAGATCATGTATCTTTCTGGTAAAAATAGAAAAATAAAGGGAAAGTTAAAAAGGCATTTTAGTAATAAAATAGAAAATAAAGGCAAAGTTAAAAACAAAAGCTTTTTAGAAAGTGCAATGTATTTAAGATTTAGCCGAAAGCTAAAGCAAACATAAAAGTCTTCAATCTTGTTTTAAAGGTGCTCAGAGTTGGGGCAAGTTTTAAATCCTCAGGGAGTTTATTCCAGCTATTTGTTGCATAGTAACTAAAGCCTGCTTTCCCATGTTTCGTGTTTACTCTGGGGATAATTAACAGATTGGTCTCAGAAGATCTTAGTGTTCTAGAAGGCTTATGTAGTGGAAGCATATCAGTTAAATATTTTGGCCCGAAACCATGTAGGGATTTATAGGTTAGCAACATGATTTCAAAATCAATTCTCTGACCTACAGGAAGCCAATGTAACGATTTAAGAATTAGTGTAATATGTTCAACAAGCTGAAGCTTCTTTCGAGTTTATTTTGGGAGACCTGTAAGGAGACCATTGCAGTAATCAAGCTTACTAGTGATAAAGGCATGTACAAGTTTGGTACTAAGTCTTTGGTGGACATGAGCCCTCTAAGTCTTGCTACATTTTTAAGGTGATAATATGCAGATTTTGTAACTGATTTGATGTGACTGTCGAAATGTAAATCAGAATCTATGATAACCCCTAGATTTCTGGCTTTGATTAAGGTTTTCAGAGACAGAGAGTGAAGGTGTTGGGTTACTTTAAGCCTTTCCGTTTTAACACCAAATACAATTATCTCTGTTTTGTCCTCAGTTAGTTTAAGGAAATGTCGGCACATCCAGTCTTTCACTTGCTCAATGCACTGGCACAGCAGATCTATGGGTCGAAATCCTGATTGGAAGGTGTCATAGCAACCAGTTGATGCCAGGAAGTGATTAAGTTGCTGGAGGACAACTTTCTCAATGATTTTACTTATGACGGGTAGATTTGATATTGGTCTGTAGTTGTTAATAATAGAGGTATCTAGGCTCTGCTTTTTTAAAAGGGGTTTAATAACTGCATGTTTCTCTAGCACTTTTTAAGTCTAAATTGTAGGCACGGAGGCTCTCTTTATAGATATCATGGTGAATATGAAGTTTTGTTTTACGCCAGATGCGTTCAACCTTCCTGCATTTTTTTTTCTGTGCTGTTACAGAAGCAGCTTTTCTCCAGGGTGCCTTTTGCTTTCCAGAAATCGGTTTAACCTTATAAGGTGCAATGATATCTAAGACTTTCGTAATTTTCTAATTAAAGTTTTCTACAAGATCATCAGCAGAACATGGGTTGAGAGGTGGTAGCAAGGAGATGGCCTTTTTAAAAAGTAGGTTTTTTGACAGTATTTGATTTTGTCTGTATGTCGGGAATAAAAGATATATAAAAAAAAACACAAAAGTGGTCAGACAAGGAAAGATCAGTCACAGAGAGATCATAAACATTGAGGCCCTTTCTGATAACCAGGGGCCGTATTCACAAAGCATTTTATCTTACCGCTAGGAGTGCTCCTAACTCGCACTAAAACATTTTACGTAGGAGTTTTTTCTTAAAAGTTATTCACAAAGCCGCTGAGACCTACTCTTACTAAGGATGAATCACTAAGAATGAACTAAGAGTGACGCGCCGTTGCTATGGATTACGTCAATTCTCGTGCACGAGTCAGTTCGGTGATTGGTTGTTCAGACGAGCCCACTAAATCACCGAAAAACAAGGAAATAGCCTAGGCTAGAAATTAATTCCTATCAAGTAGTTATAGTGCAGTTAGCAGAATACACGCATGATGACAATTTTGTGCAGACCACGATAATGACGTTGTAGCCTGCACGTTCAAGAGAGAGAAAGCAAACAATAAAAATACATAAAATTTAAAAGAAAATAAATGTTATGAACTACACAAGTGTTGACTGATTTGTGCCAAGGTTTTTACCTAAAATGTGTTTTCAAAGTGATCCCTAAATGCCAGTCCACTCGGTTCCACACGGCCAAATTCATTGTCATGTTGATCGCCATCATCATCATCATCATCATCATCATCATCGTCTGGCTGTGGAATGTTCCTCCGCTTGCAGAGGTTGTGTAGAATGGCACATACAGTGATTACTGTGCTTGCCCTCTCTGGGGTGAGGCGTATTTAGCCGTGGAGGACATGAAACCGACGTTTCATCTGCCCAATTCCTCTCTCCACAACATTTCGTGTATGTTTGTGTGCTCTAGCATATATGGAGGAAATCAGTAAAAAATAATAAATATGGATCCAACAAATAAAAGGCGTCAAAGAGCCAATACGATGTGTTTTACGCATAGGACTAAGCGCAATCTGCGTAATCACTTACATGTTATACATTAACTGTGCTCCCGGTTGTGGATTGAGGTAGGGTGTCTAGAGCCACGTCTTGCATGGATAGTCACCGTCACCCAGCAAGTGACACCCAACTGGTACATCTCAAAAAGCTGCCTCAGACCGCTCACCATTAAAATGCGCGAATCATGGGTAGCTGAAGCTCCAGGCCACTTTGCAACAACATCCAGTAGGCTATGTTAAAATTTGCATCAAAAACAACCTGCGTGTTGATGGAATGCACTTTCTTCCTATTGACGAACACGTCCTCGTCTTTTGATCGCGCAATTATTTTTATGTGCGTCCCGTCAATAGCATCGACCACACCGGGCATACCTGCAATTGCCATGAAGTTGGCTTTGATCCTGTGTAATTGTTGAATGTCCAAAGGAAAGTTTATGGCATGGCTGACTGATGGTTGCGATATTTTTAAATCGTCGGCATTGCAAAGTTGCATTTCCCCTGTTGCTAAATAACGTAGTGTGGCCAAACATTTTATTTCGGGACTAATCGGATTATTCCTGTTAGTCTGGGATGTTAGTGCATCGCGCACTACTCCACAACAAGTTTAATACCCTAACATTTAATCTCGCAGGCATTTTTTGATTCTTTGTGAATAGGTCTTACTGAGTTAGGGGTCCTCTTGAGGACTTTTAAGCTCTCCTAGACTTAGGTGCTACTTTTAGGCCTAAAATACTTTGTGAATTGCTCTTAGTGAAAAAAGTTAGGAGTCCTACATTTAAGAGTGACACGCCCATTATTTTTAGGAGTTACTCCTAAATTCGCCAGTTAGGACCTACTTTTAGCCCTAAGATCCTTTGTGAATACGGCCCCTGGTCTAGAGTGTTCCTCTTACAATGAGTAGCCTCTTTCACATGTTGAGACAGTTCAAATGTGTGTCCAATGTCCAAAATGGTAAAAAGTTACCAGTTCTAACTAGACTGCCAAAGTCTGTGGAGATGCTAGACAATAATTCTGTGAAGTCATCGAAAAAATTTGCAGAGTATGTGGGTGGCCTGTAAATAATTAACAGGAGAACTCTGGGGGAGCATTTCAATACAGCACAAAGGAGGTATTCGAATGATGGAAAATCACCAAATAACATCTGTTTCCCCTGAAAAACATTTTTTTTCAGGGGAAACAGCAGCAACCCCTCCACCTCTTTTTCTAGATCTACATGCATCTAAAAGGTTATAGTTGGGAGCTGTCTCTATCAGAACGGTTGCACTGTTATTTTGTTCCAGCCATGTTTCAGTAAAAAACATAAAATCCAGTTTAGAGGTGGTAATATAATCATTAACTAAAAATGATTAGTTATTAAGATACCTAACATTAAGTAGACCCATCCTGATGGGGTTGTTGATAGGCTTTAAGGTTGTTTTTGTTTTGGAGGCAATAGGTATGAGATTTGTGAGGTTAGCAGTGTGTCTAAATTTCCCTTTGTTTACTCTCTTAGTGGTTACGGCAGGAATGCAAAAGTTGCCAGGTTTTGACGTAGGCAACCTTGGGTTCAGCAGACTATGCGAAGCTTCCTTTATACTGCGTCTACGGCTGAACCCTTTTCTGTCTCAGTAATACTCAGGACTACTATCAGTACAGGGGGGGGGGGGCTGGGGCTCCCTACGCTTGGGTGTTATCAGCCTGTGGCCATGACGTGGCGATGCTATCATTGACACAGTTGCAAGTTTGATGCCAACATATTCCAGTTTTTTAAATTCAGCTGGAAAATCGCAAAGGGGAAGACAGTGGCGCTGGAGTTGTTGTTGTGGCTATGGGAGAGATGAGGCTGGAGGTCATCATCGATGGGGGAGTGCAGAGGTGGGGGGTGGCCGTTCCTCGCCAAGCCAGCATCAGCGATGGGGGAAGGCACGGTGTCCATGGTGTCGGGCAGGCTGTTGTCTCTAATCAAGGTCTGTGGTTTGTCTGCTATCTGTGTGTCCAACAAAGTCGCCAAGAAAAAACGTTGACGGTGTACGTTTCCATGAACACTGGATACGTACTATTACAACGTAAAAACAGCGTGTTATACCTACAGTATCCACGCGTGCCGCTCTGGAGGCGGGTTTCGGGGTTTGGGTTTCACGGGTTTCGCGCCAGATTGTGGACACGATTGTTGAGGGGGGGGGAGGTACACTGTTGGTGACGGGGGGCGGGGGGACACGTTTGTTGAGGGGGAGGGGACACCTTTGTTGAGGGGGGGGGGGGGACACGTTTGTAGGGGGGGGAACACGTTGTTTGAGGGGGGGGGGGGGCACGTTTCTTGAGGGGGGGGACACGCTCGACAACGAGAGTTGGTTTTTATTGAACGCTCGACAACGAGAGTTGGTTTTTATTGAATGAGACTTCAACACGGAACAGCTGCACGAAACGATGGTCACGTCACTCTCGGTGACGGTGTCGACAACAATGAACACACGAACAATGTTAATAGAACAACACACAACCACATAACATCCCGAACCCATCAACCCCACTTAATCCTAACAACAAAACAAGTTAACAAAAGCCCCATTTGTCAACTGACAACCCTAATTCCCAGAATCCCCCGCGGCTCCGGAACACGGCGTAGCTTATGTTAATCTTTATCATCTGAATGGGAAATGCAATATTTTAGGATAGATACACCATTAAACGCGTTTCTAATGACATTTCTAGCGAGAAATGTACATTTTCCTTACATAATCTTCAGTCAGTGAATGTGTATGATCTTTATTAATCTTTATTATCTGAATGGGAAATGCAATATTTTAGGACCGATTCACCGTTAACATTTCTAGCGAGAAATATACTTTTTACTTGCATAATCTTCAGTCAGTGATTGTGTCTGATCTTTAGTTTTATAGTTATTAGGATTTGATTGGATCGCTCGCATGTTTCAAAGTCAGGTTGTTAGGCTGCTTTCGCTAAACTAGCAGCTCACGTGCTTCCTGCGTTTGTGTTATTAAACTGTTACTTTATGTAACTTTTAATGATATCATCTTGTTAGAAACACGTATATCTGAGAGGCAACCCAGTCGCCAAAAGCATACGTTGACAGTGTACGTTTCATGAACACTGGATTACGTCGCATTTCAACATAAAATAGCGTGTTATACACACACACGCACGCACACACACACGCACACGCACGCACACACACACACACGCACACGCACGCACACACACACACAGACACACAAACACACACACACACACACACACACGCACACGGTGCATTTCGCTGCTAAAACAACAACAAAAAAATATTCCCTCAAATATTATTACTAAAGAACCGTTTTCCAAAGAACGAAATGTAAACCAATGCATTCTGAATGGGAGTGTTTCTCCGATTTTTCCATGCTACACAGAACGAAATGTAAACCCATGCAAATAAAGACTTCATGGTCATAATAATTTAAATATCATTAATCTCCTGAGTGTGTTGGGTGGTATTCTATTTTTTTCAACGGGGCTGCATCCAGTCACTTGACCATCATGGTTGCTATGGTGGTTGCTATCGACCGCCCCCTCTAATCCTTACATGGCTCTAAAAACCACGCGGCAAAGGAGCTGCCGTAAATTGTGTTGTTTTTGTCGTAAACTGGGGTCAGACGGTTAAAAAATAGACAGATATTCCAAGGTATCCTTAAAAGGCAGCTTGGATGTTTTTATTTTCTGCAGTTTAGACTTCTTCTATAACCTATTTTTTAAAGCAAAACACCAAGTTCATTGATTTAACGAGGCAGGGTTATTTGAAACAATTTATTCAATAAATATTTGTGAGAGGTCATTCCTTCTCCTGAGTTTGCTTCCTATTTATGTCTAGTGTACACCCCTACTGTCCAAAAGCATCCCCCCCCCCTCCCCATATGGATTTGGAGAGTTGTTGCCACGTCCCAGTGGTGGAAGTATCATACAATATGAAAGAGGGCATTCAATTATACTACAATGATCAATTAGGAGGCCGAAGCCCTAAAGGAAGTGATGCAATAGGTGACTGAGGCGAGAACATTTAAGTAAACTGTACCTTGGGGTCTCTTATATATCAAAGGGGGTTTCAAAGGACGCATACGCTTCAACCTGTGGCTCCAGCCCTACAGGAAATGACTCAGCAAGTGCTCCATCTCGTTGCACCTGCACCCAGCGGCTCGCTTGCAAGATTTTGGCCTGAAGTTCTTCCCAGACCTACCCTAACAGTCCAACATGCATATCTGAGAATCAGGCCTCTCTTCAATAATGACAAAATGTTATGAGAGAAATACAGATTCACTTTTTGTTATCTCATAAGCGGCGTGGTGCCGGCTCCTTTTGACCTTTTGACCCCAGACTTCAAAGACGTGGCCACAGGCCAGCTGTGTCTACACACATTAAGCCACAAATGTACACCTCCATCCCGCAAAAAATGGGGCCTAGAAACTAACCTCTGTCTTATGTACATTGACTGTACTGTTGGAGGTCACGCCCCTTTTCCGGCCCTTTCGAGATAGCTAGGGATGCTAAAATGTTTACACACATTTCCCGGGGCCCCGAGAACGACATATCCAAGATTTGTAGTTCTAGCCCATAGAGAAAAAAAGTTTTCCCAAATGGACTGTCATTTGGACAAAGCCCCTTCAGAAGTGTTGCCTGCGAGACCTAATGGTTCAGAATGTGGTGGAAAAACAGTTTTTGAGATAGGAAGGTCCTACCGCCCTGAAATTTGAATACCATATTCTAGGGCCTAACTGGGACCCCCGCACCGAAACTTGGCCCGGTCGGACCCCGAGTGCAGGAAGGGGGGGCCTGGACTTTCATAATCTTCGCTCGGTGAATGTAAAGGATGTTTGGTCGGATGTTATGACGAAGAATCATAATGTGAATGGGAATATTCTATTAATGTCTTGATATCATCTTTCGTCTCAACACTTCTGCTGCAGCCGCTTAAAGTCTCACTCCGAGAACCTTAAAATATGAATCAATCCATTAGAAGTATGAAAATATCTTCCCGGTCGTGCAACAGGGCAAACAAGGTGTCCTTTGACATCTACGTTTCGAGACGATTGCAACAGTGCCACACATGATCATATTTGAATATGTTTCGGGGTAGTAATTAGCTGTCGATTTTGGAGGCCTTTATCAATAATGACCAGATTTGTTTCCCGTTGGAGATTTTTGACAAATTACATATAATTAGCATCTACACGTTAAGCTGAGTCCAATGAGATCAAGCTCGCCCTCTTGCTACACCGAGATCATGTCCTAGACCTAGGTGTACCATGTGAAATACATGTTACCATTAGCTAGAGTGTCATGCTTGGTGTCATTGGACTCAGCTCAACGTGTAGATGCTAAATAACATGTCATTTGTCACAATTTTTTATCGGGAAGCAAATCAATAGCTGCTCATTATTGATTAAGGCCTCCAATTTCGACAGCTAATTACTACCATTAAACATGTTCGAATATGCTCATGTGTGGCACCGTTGCAATCGCCTGGAAGCGTAGATGTTGAAGGACACCTTGGTCCTTCAACATATATCTTCCCACCGGGAAGATATTTACATGCTTCTGATTGACTAATGAATTGATTCAGCTATTCCCCCAGAAGTCTGGGGTCAAAAGGTCAAAAGGAGACGGCACCAGCCCCGTTGAAAAAAATAGAATACCACCCAACACACTCAGGAGATTAATGATATTTAAATTATTATGACCATGAAGTCTTTATTTGCATGGGTTTACATTTCGTTCTGTGTAGCATGGAAAAATCGGAGAAACACTCCCATTCAGAATGCATTGGTTTACATTTCGTTCTTTGGAAAACGGTTCTTTGGTAATAATATTTGAGGGAATATTTTTGTTGTTGTTGTTTTAGCAGCGAAATGCACCGTGTGCGTGTGTGTGTGTGTGTGTGTGTGTGTGCGTGTGTGTGTGTGTGTGTCTGTGTCTGTGTCTGTGTGTCTGTGCGTGCGTGTGCGTGTGTGTGTGTGCGTGCGTGTGTGTGTGTGTATAACACGCTATTTTATGTTGAAATGCGACGTAATCCAGTGTTCACGAAACGTACACTGTCAACGTATGCTTTTGGCGACTGGGTTGCCTCTCAGATATACGTGTTTCTAACAAGATGATATCATTAAAAGTTACATAAAGTAACAGTTTAATAACACAAACGCAGGAAGCACGTGAGCTGCTAGTTTAGCGAAAGCAGCCTAACAACCTGACGTTGAAACATGCGAGCGAGCCGATCAAATCCTAATAACTATAAAACTAAAGATCAGACACAATCACTGACTGAAGATTATGCAAGTAAAAAGTATATTTCTCGCTAGAAATGTTATTAGAAACACGTTTAACGGTGAATCGGTCCTAAAATATTGCATTTCCCATTCAGATAATAAAGATTAATAAAGATCATACACATTCACTGACTGAAGATTATGTAAGGAAAATGTAAATTTCTCGCTAGAAATGTCATTAGAAACGCGTTTAATGGTGTATCTGTCCTAAAATATTGCATTTCCCATTCAGATAATAAAGATTAATATAAGCTACGCCGTGTTCCGGAGCCGCGGGGGATTCTGGGAATTGGGGTTGTCAGTTGACAAATGGGGCTTTTGTTAACTTGTTTTGTTGTTAGGATTAAGTGGGGTTGATGGGTTCGGGATGTTATGTGGTTGTGTGTTGTTCTATTAACATTGTTCGTGTGTTCATTGTTGTCGACACCGTCACCGAGAGTGACGTGACCATCGTTTCGTGCAGCTGTTCCGTGTTGAAGTCTTGTTCAATAAAAACCAACTCTCGTTGTCGAGCGTTCAATAAAAACCAACTCTCGTTGTCGAGCGTGTCCCCCCCTCAAGAAATGTGCCCCCCCCCCCCCTCAAACAACGTGTTCCCCCCCTACAAACGTGTCCCCCCCCCCCCCCCCCTCAACAAACGTGTCCCCTCCCCCTCAACAAACGTGTCCCCCCCCCCCGTCACCAACAGTGTACCTCCCCCCCCCCCCCCCCCCTTCAACAATCGTGTCCACAATCTGGCGCGAAACCCGTGAAACCCAAACCCCAAAACCCGCCTCCAGAGCGGCACGCGTGGATTTGTGGAGATTTGTGGAAGCGCGAGAAGAGAAGATTGTCCCTTAACAGTTTTGAGCCTAACCTGTTTGGGTGTAGGCCATCTGCTCTGAAAAGATATTTGCAAGTTGAAATTGTCAATAAAGCCCCTTCCTCTTTCATTGCAGACTCTGGAAAGCCATGTCTTCAGTGCAAGTAGACGACTGAATCTGTTTATTCCCCTGTCAACTGCTGGTATGGGTCCACTGATGAATGACTTAATGTGTATTTTGTCCAGTGTATTTTGTCCAGTGTATCCAATAGATAATCCCTCTTCAGAAGTTATGACTGTTGTCCTGAATGTCCTGCATGCACAATAATCTGTGAGATTTTGGGGTTTTCCAATATGATTGTTGCTAGTTTCTGGTTGATATCACTTACCATCATATCTGGGAAGTAGCATGTTTTGATCTTCTTACCGGTTATATGGTCCCAGAGAAAGGACCAAGTTCCTTAGGTCGGGTTGGAGTCCCAGAGAAAGGACCAAGTTCCTTTAGGTCGGGTTGGAGTCCCAGAGAAAGGACCTAGTTCCTTTAGGTCGGGTTGGAGTCCCAGAGAAAGGACCAAGTTCCTTTAGGTCGGGTTGGAGTCCCAGAGAAAGGACCAAGTTCCTTTAGGTCGGGTTGGAGTCCCGACGTGGGTTCCTTTGGTTCGTGATTAGATTTATGTTGTTTTGATTCCCGCCGTGGAATCACAGATATTGGTTGTGTTGAATCTGAGAGGAAAAAAAGTGAGCCATCATCTGGTGTTGGCAGACCGTGCTCCGTGGGAGACATTTCCAAGTTCTGTCTGGGTTAGAGTCCTAGAATCTGGATTGGAGTCCCAGAGAAAGGACCAAGTTCCTTTAGGTCGGGTTGGAGTCCCGACTTGGGTTCCAGAGACTGTTGATCTGATCTTAAATACATTGCACTTTCAATTTTACTTACTAAAAAGCCTTTTTAACTTTCAATTTAATCTTCTATTTTCACCAGAAAGATACATGATCTGATACCAGAGAGAAAGGATAAGGGTTACTAGAATCCGGGTTGGAGTCCCAGAGAAAGTACCAAGTTCCTTTAGGTCGGGTTGGAGTCCCGACGTGGAAACCAGAGAGACTGTTGATCTGTTCTTAAATACATTGCACTTTCTATTTTACTCATTTCTTTTCATATGTTTTCTTTTACTTATTATTTTCTTTTATTGTATGACAATGTTTATATGTGAAGCACTTTGAGCCTGCCTTGTGTATGAAAAGTGCTATATAAATAAAGTTGCCTTGCCTTATATCCTTGATGGTTGAGTCGCCTATAATCAGAGTGTCTGGTTCATCTGCTTTTTGTGAGATGGACTCTTGTTGGCTTGAGGTGGCGGTGGCAGATGCATGCTCAGCTCGCCTCCTTGGCGACTGGTTCTTGTTCCATCTCTGTCCGCACCGTCCGTCCAGACACATTTCGGGGCTCAGGGGTGCACGGGTGCCGTTTATTCAATTATTTTATATTTTGAGCTGATTTAAATTGAACTGCAACTGTTGAGCACCGTAAGCTATAGTCTGTTAAAAAGAATATATAACACTCTGTCACAAAAATCATTGTGTTCTAAAATAAATTAATGCTACAAACAACCCGAAAAACATTGTGTCCTGTGTGGCATCTAATTTCACAGGCTACATAATTTGGTACCAGGTACCATCTATGGGTGTAGCAAGAACAAATATTTTTTTTGATTCATTTTTGCTTTAGAAGATACGGTATTGGTTAAGACTCCAAGTCCTTTGGTGATTGAGTCGGTGAGGCCAGCCTGCGGTGGAGGAGTTGAGCAGCGGGAGACGTTTTGAGGTGCTCCATGGTGTGCTGCTGTTCCCGGGTAGAGACGACTCATCGGTCCCAGAGCTTCTGTGCAGAGGATTCACAGACTAGAACTTCAGCTGCTAAGAGAAGCATTCCGCAGGACCAAAAGTTCGAGACTGTCTCAGTTCACAGTATCCTTAACTCACAATTTAGACTGTTGCTCCACCATCATGTCGAGTGAATCTGAAGATGAGGGTAAAAATGTCCGGCCAAGCCAAATAGTAACCCTGCACCAACACGTTCGTACATCTATGTTCCAAGAGAACGTCACATCACACCATTTACTGGGGAGGGTGGTACAGATGGGAGATCAGTTGAAGAGTTTATTGAAGAGGTTGAAAGGGTCTTGAGGTCCAGAGAGCAGATACCAGCAGAAAAGTGTGACTACATAGTATCTCTTCTACGTGGTCCTGCCTTAGAAGAAGTTTGACTATGCATGAGGAGCCAGTCTGTGTTTCCTAGTGATTTGTCTTCCTACATGAGAAATGCTTTTGGGGAAAAACGCAGCACCACACAGCTTTTGCAGACCTTTTACCACCATAGACAAGCTGACGGGGAGGGCCTCCGTGATTACTCCCATGCATTGTCCAAGCTTTTGAGCTCTGTAATGAAGCAGTCCACTGGTGCAGTAGCTAGTGAGGAAACTGTTCTCAGCAGGCCCGCCGCTAAAAAAAACATGTCCAATGTCCAATGCACAGTATTAGACAATGTCCAAAGAACAGTAGCCCATCAGGAAAAACAACTAGCAGAGTTAGCTAAAACACTCGCTGAGCTAACTACTGCTGTAAGTGAACTGAGTAGGCGGAGCACTCAACCGACATTCCGAGAGCCTCAGCATCAAGCTAGATCCCGTCCTAAGTTCACACCCGATTAGACCCCGAAGCCATTTGTTTTGAGAATAATGGCTGGCTGATGAAGTTATTGGCTGGCTAGCCGGCTCAGCCAAAACCTAAATGGCTGCTGCAGCCACCAAATTTTTCATGGCTACAAATGGCTGAAATTTTTCGTGTGTATGTCTCTATGTGATAGGGCTTTGACTTTTGCCCAAAAATCATATTCAACGTTTGTTTGTTTATTAATATTAATAATCGAATATATTAGAATATTTATTAATAATTTGACTATTAAATGCCTTCAGTAAGACCGGGATTGGGCTTTGCGAGGTATGTTTACCGGCGTTGCTATGGTTACCGGTCTTACGTGATCCAACGGTTTATTAGGTTTCTAATAAATCGCTGTCTAATCAATACTTCATTCACATTCGGAGTCAAAGCCCTACTATGTGATAGAATTATTACTTGATGCAAATAATTCTAGCTGGCTCAGCCAAAGTTTATCAGATGGCGGCTTATTTTGGCTTACACAATTTTTGGCTGGCGGTGGCTGAAATTCGAAATGGCGGCTTCGGGGTCTACACCCGATGGTCAGCCTATCTGTTTCAAATGTGGAGGCGTGGGCCATATTGCGAGGAAATGCCCGTAGGGTAAAAGGGGCCAAAGTGTTGAGACACATGATCCTTCTGTAGCACAAGAAAACCCTTACCCTCGGTTGTCATGAGCCACACAAGTCGGGGGGAAGTAGTTGGCTCAGGAAAAGATGTTGGGGAATGCAAGACTGTTGAGTTGAAACTCTGGGGTGTTACAGTATCATGCCTGCTTGACACAGGGAGCCAAGTCAGCACAATTTCTGAAGGTTTCTTTAGAGAACACAAATGGAAATGGATTAGACATACCCTATATAGGCTATGTGGAGTTTGATATAGAGGCAATGGGTTTGACTAATCCCGGGACGCGGTTTTCTTATAGTGAAAGATTCTGCACACTCTTCCTCTGTTCCAGGTCTCATGGGGATGAACATCGTCAAAAAATGCAGGGAGAAATGCACACAGAGTTTGACACCGCACCACAGGGTAGACTTGACTCACACTAGAGAGAGGCTTTTCATCGTGTCCATGCTGTAAATGTAACACACAAGCTCTCTTTTTCTAGAGTAGCTGGTAAGGGTGTAGTCCATGTGCCCGCTTCATCTGCTGCCACAGTCATGGCTAGGGGACTCAGAACTGTGAGTGAGAATGGTCCTTTGTTGTTGCTGAAGCCTGTGGGTACAGCCGTGCCTGATGGTTTGGTTGTTTTCCAACCTTGGTTTCTTCTGAGAGTCACATTTTCCCCGTATAAGCAATGAACATGTCTGATGGAGATATCTGGCTACGGCCAAGAACCCGTTTAGGGTTTTTGACTCATGTAGATAGTGTGAAAGGCGATGAGTCTTGTGAGGTACAGTTTCAAAGAATCTCAGCAGATACTGAACAAGTGAGTTTCGACAAGTGTCCTGAAGCTTCTACAGATGTACAGTCTATCTTAGCCGAGCTCAATGTAGGCGGTAGTCCAGAACAGCAAGCACAGTTGGCATTGCTATTGGAGAAATACTCTTTTGTGTTTGGGAAAGAAGATGAAGACTTGGGTTACAATGACAAAGTACAACATGAGGTCCATCTTACAGACGACATACCAGTCACACAGCCATACAGATGCATCCCCCCCCACACATTACAGTGAAGTCAGAACATATTGGCAAACTGTTAAAAAAGGGAGTCATTCAAGAAAGCTCCAGTGCTTATGCTTCGCCAATAGTGCTTGTGAGAAAGGCAGATGGTAGTCTGAGGTTATGTGTCGATTACCGAAAACTCAACTCAAAGACATGATGCATTTCCTCTCCCGAAGATTGATGAGAGTAGGGGTGCGCAGTTCTTTTCCACCATTGATCTAGCGAGTGGATACCACCAGGTGGCCATGCATGAGAGAGATAGGGCTAAAACAGCATTCACTACACCATTTGGTCTCTACGAGTATGTGAGAAGGCCCTTCGGTGTTTGTAACGGGCCAGCTTCTTTCCAGAGACATATGCAAGTCACAATGAATTATCTAATTTCTCAGATACTCCTGGGTTATCTTAACGACATTCTTGTTTCTTCTGAGACATTTGAACAGCACCTTGAGACGGTGTTGAAGAAACTAGCAGAGACAGGTCTTACACAAAAAAAAAAAAGTGTGCATTTTTACAACAGTCAGTGAAGTTATTGGGCCACCAGGTGTCAGCAGAGGGTGTAGGGACTCTTCAAAGGTCTCCGCTGTTAAGAACTGGAAAGTTCCAACCACTGTTGAAGAGCTGCAATCGTTTATTGGATTCTGCAGCTACTACAGTTACTCACAAGTTGCTGGGCCACTACATGACTTAGTAAACAAATGTTCAGGTGTGAAGAAAACAGGAAAAGTAAGTCACCAGGTTGGTGCAAAGTGGTCACCAGAGTGCGAGGCTTCTTTTGAGCAGTTAAAGGAAAAACTTAAGTCAACCCCCATTTTGGGATTGGCGGATTTTATACAGACTTTTGTAGTTGAGACAGATGCCAGCCTGAACGGATTAGGCGCTGTGTTCTGTCAACAGCAGGAGGACAAAAAACGGGTCATAGCATATGCTAACCGCAGACTACGTCAGGCTGAGAAAAACTGACCGGAATTACAGTAGCATGAAGTTGGGAGTTACTTGCCATAAAATGGGCGGTTGCTGAGAAATTCCGGGGTTACTTGCTTGGTGCAAAGTTTATTATCCTGACTGACAACAACCCTCTCTGCTACCTCCAGACAGCCAAGTTGGGTGCTATAGAGCAGAGGTGGGTAGCACAACTGTCTGTTTTTGATTTCGAGGTTAAGTATTGCCTGGTTCTAGCAATGCAGCTGCAGATGAACTCTCTAGGCAGGAGTTAGCAGGGGAGCCTGAAACTGACCATGATGCAGAGTTTGACAATTGTGTCGCAGTGTGTAACCCTATTTGGAGAGGAAAAGTTTTGGATCCTGGCCTTGCCACTAAAGGTCTTGAGTGTTTCAAAGTGAGACAGATCTGGGTTGCAGAGTCGGTTTCTGGTGAAGATAGTGTGGGGCAAGGGAAACACCCACGCTGCCGGATTGCACCAGGGACGAGCTAATAGGCTTTCAGACCAGTGATTCCACTCTAAAGGGGTTTAGAGCGTTTTTGGACCGGGGCCTAAAGAGAGGACAGCCCTGTCAAGTCAGGTGAAAAGACAGTTAAAACAGTTGAGAAACATTCAACAAAGGGACGGATTGCTGCTATACAGGGTTATTCATTACCCACGTCATGGTGAAGTGTGGCAGTTACTTGGGCCTGAGTTGTTTGAGAGACCAAGTCCAACAGAATGTACACAACAACATGGGACATCAGGGCATAGAACGCACTATACACCTGTTAAGAGAGAGGTGTTTCTGGGTGGGGCTATGTGTGGATGTTGAAAACTGGGTTAAAAACTGTGAGAGGTGCATTCTTACCAAGATGCCACAGCCAAAAATTCATGCACCAGTTAAAGCCTTTCTGGCCTCTCAACCACTAGAAGTAGTGGCGGTTGATTTTATAGTGTTGGAGCAAGCCTCAGACGGGCGAGAAAATGTCCTGGTTGTGACAGACGTATTCACAAAGTTTACCCAAGCATATCCTATGATCCTATGAAGCATATATTGATCAGAAAGCTGAAACAACAGCTAAAGTTTTGCTGAAGGAGTGGTTCATGAAATATGGGGTTCCAGAGTGACTTCATTCAGACCAAGGTAGACATTTTGAGAGTGAAGTTATAGCAGAGCTTTGCAGACTCTATGGGGTTAAAAAAGACACGGACAACTCCTTACAGGCCACAAGGAAACGCTCAGTGTGAAAGATACAACAGAACACTGCATGATTTGCTGAGGACGCTTCCACCAGAGAAAAAAAGGCGTTGGCCAGAGCACCTTCCTGAATAGTGTACGCCTACAATGTCACTCCTCATTCCTCTACAGGGCACTCGCCATGTTTTCTGCTTTTTGGGGTGCAGCCACATCTCCCCGTAGATGCGTTAATAGGACGTGAGTGTGTTGCAAACAGGAAATAGGACTGGTTGACTGTTCATCAGGAGAGACTTAGACAGGCACATGAGAAAGCGAGAGTGTACTCAGAGCAGAAGGCGGCTGAGAGAATCACACTGCAAAATGAGTCCTCCTGTCGACATTGGGCAGTTGGTTTTTCTGCGTCACTGCCCTTTAGGTAGACACAAGATTCAAGCCGCATGGGGTCCAACAGTCTACAAGATAGTTGACATCTACGGTACTGCACACACAGTTGAGCCTGTTGAGGGAGGTCCAGTTAAGAGGGTTCATAGGTCAGAGTTGCGTCTTTGTCCCAGACCGGTTCCCAAACCAAGAACTAAAGCTAGGTTGCAGACTAGAACCTAGGGCCTAAAGAGAGGTCACTTGGACCTGATTTCGTTGTTTGTGCAACCGCCAAACCTGTTTCATGTTGCAGGAAGAGACAGAGTTGATGTATTAGCTGCATCAGTATCTTCAGATGAGAGTGACTTTGAGGGATCTAAAGAAAGTTATCCAGATGTAAGAAATGTTGACACTGAAACAGTACATGTGGATAGTGATGTGTATCCAAATAACAGTGATGACAGTGATGGTGACAGCACCTCAAATGGGGACAGGCATACACTACCAGACAATGATTCCGCACAAAGTAAAGCCTATACATCTAGACCTGCCATTAGAAAAAGCAAGAGGGCAACAGCGGGGTCTCATTCTAACCCATTTCACCTTACAAAGTCATCTTGTAATGCTGTATCAGTCAGCGCAGACAGCCAGGTTTGGACAAACGTGTGTACTGCTCTCGTCACATTTCTCTTCACAGCCGTTTTGTATGGACTTTTTCGGTGAGCAATAATGGTTTGGAAGGTGCAAAGAGGAACACTTAGAACACTTCATTGTGGAGCAAATACAAGCATTGTTGATGTTTTATGGTACAAATGATCAGAGTAATGCTGTGGATTTCTGTAAGTTTTGTAGTCACCGAGGACGTTGACTTGCTGCAGGGGTGTATGTAACGGGGTGGTACAGTTATATAGGATGTAGTTTCCACTTGGTGTGTTATGGTTCTTGTAGTGATATATGAATGTATGGGCCACCGTAGTGCCATACCTGTGACGTCATATCCATGTGTCCGGGAATAAAGCAGTTGTTCTATTAATGAATCCTACACGGTAGTCACGGTTAATGCCTCCGCACATGACATGGTGTCAGAAGTGGCCGATTTACAATTTCTTAAGTGACAATGGCGAAGTTGGGACCTCCAGAAAAGTTTGATTGCACCCGTCCGGCTGAGTGGCCGATGTGGCGCCGACGTTTTGATCGCTATCGAGTGGCAACAAAACTAGACCGGGACAGTGGTGTAGTGCAGGTGAACACGCTTTCTATGCTATTGGAAGTGAGGCGGAGGCTATATACGATTCGTTTGTGTTTGACCGGAGCGTAGCCCTTGAAGACGAAGATGACGAAGTAAGCCCTGAGAATGATTACGACATTGTGATAAAGAAGTTTCACGAGCATTTTGTGCCGAAGAGAAACGTAATACAAGAACGGGCATGCTTTCATAAGCTGGTTCAAAAGCCCGGTGAGCCTGTTGAAGCTTTTATCAGAAGCCTGTATGAGCTAGCTCAGTACTGTGAGTTCGGAGTGACCAAGGACGAGCAAATCAGGGATAGGATTGTGATTGGCATCTCCGACACGGGAGTTTCAGAAAAGTTACAGTTGGAGCCAGAACTGTCGCTTCAGAAAGCAATTCAAATAACTCGTCAGAGTAGGCAAATAAAACAGCAAAAATGAAGTTTGCGTGCTGACAGTGACTGTGCAGTTGATGCTATGAGACAGGGAAGATGGCAATCCAATGGAAGAAATGGCGCGAAGGATAGACCGCAGTGGCAGAGAAGAGACGACAGGGGTGAGTCAAGGCAGTTTGCCTGTTTACGTTGCAATGGTCAGCATGGGAACGCACTCCCCTGCCCAGAGATGCAGGAAATGCAACAAATTAGGGCACTTCTAGGCCGTCTGTCAAAGTAAATCACTAAAAGAAGTCAATGTCACGTCTGACTGTTCCGAGGAGTGCAGTGAAGATGCGTTTTTCGTTGGTGCTGTAATGGAGGCGCAGCCTGACTCCGAAAATGAGCGGCTGGTGGAATTGCATGTAAAAGGCAGTCCTGTTGAATTTAAAATAGACACTGGTGCAGACATCATAGTAATGTCACAGACTGCTTTCAATAGGCTTGTGGTGCCCACGATTGGTCATGACTGGGCCAAAACCACTCGTTACCAGCCCAGGAGGTTAAGAGCAATGTGTGGGCAGATTCCTTGCCACAAGTCCATACAAGGGATGTCATTACAAGTACTGGGGGACTGTTATAAGGGGGCCGTACTCACATAATCTACTGGGACGCAGTGTCGCTAAGAGAATGGGCCTGGTGATGAGAGTCAATGCTGTTGCATCAGATCTGCTAGAGGGTGTGTTTGGGGACATCGGCCTGTTCAAGTGTGACCCTGTGAAGATTGAATTGAAGCCGGATGCAGAGCCCTACACCCCGTTTCCTCTCCTGCCAAAAGTTGAAGCCGAATTATGATGCATGCTGTCCCTGGGCATAATCGAGGAGGTCACGGACCCCACGGATTGGTGTGCCCCGATGGTACCTGTCGAAAAGAAGAACAACGAAGTAAGAGTGTGCGTAGACCTAAAACGCCTGAACAAGGCAGTAAAGCGTGAGAGGTACATTTTGCCAACGCTTGAAGACATCGCTCGAAAGCTGGCTGGAGCGAAGATATTCTCCACTCTCAACGCTTCATGCGGATTTTGGCAAATCCCATTGGAGGAGAATAGCCGCAAGCTGACAACGTTCATTACTCCCATTGGCAGGTTCTGTTTCCGTAGACTCCCATTCGGGATAACGTCAGCCCCAGAAATTTTTCAAAGACAGATGTCCACTCTGCTTAAGGACCTCGAGGGGCTTGTCGTAGTGATGAATGACATTCTGGTGTATGGAGCCACGACCGAGGAGCATGACCGTAGTCTGAATGCAGTTTTGAGGAGTGTCAAAGACAGTGGACTGAAATTGAACAGGGCCAAATGCCACTTTGGCAAGTCAGAAATTCAGTACTTTGGACACCTCATCAGTGCGGATGGCCTGAGGCCGGACCCCAGCAAGGTGAAGGCAGTCACCCAAATGGCCAGTCCAACAAGGGTCGAGGAACTGCGTCAGGTCCTGGGCCTCATCAACTATTTTGGGAGATTTCTGCCTGATCTCTCCACCAAACTGCATCCGATCACTGATCTGCTGAAGAGGGAAAACGACTGGGTCTGGAATGAGGCACAGGAAAGAGCGTTTGAGACTGTCAAAGCCATGCTTGTGTCAGCCCCTGCTCTGGCATACTACGAAGCTAACAGGAAGACTGTCGTCAGTGCAGATGCGAGCAGCTACGGCTTAGGGGCTGCGTTAATGCAGGAACATGGCGGCGAGTGGAATCCAGTGGCATTCTGTTCTCGTACACTGTCAGAGGCCGAGAAAAGGTACTCACAAATTGAAAAGGAGTGCCTGGCGTGTGTGTGGGCCTGCGAGAGGTTTGCACGCTACGTATAAGGTATGGACAGTTTTCACATGCACACAGATCACAAACCCCTTGTGCCGCTTAGCAATACCTACGAACTGGACAAAGCTCCTCCTAGGTGTCAGAGGCTTCTCATGCGCCTTCTTCATTTTAATGTGGTGGCCGAGCACATTCCAGGGAAACAGTTAGTCGTCACCGACACACTCTCCAGACAGCCCTTATCCGAGGTGAGTGATGGGGAGCTGGAGCACGAGGTACAGGCCTACGTGGAATCAGTCGTTGCCAATGCTCCAGTCTCATCACAAAGACTCAGCGAGATCCGCACAGCTACTCAACAGGACGGTGAGCTGCTGCAGATCATAGCCTTTATCAGAAATGGGTGGCCGCCTGTAGCAGGTCAATGAGCGTGGGGAGACCAGTTTCCTTCGTCCCTTTGTTGGGAACTCTTTTATTTTGTGAATCAAACATAAGACATGCTCCAAACTAAATCATAAGACTCGATCCATGCGCTTCCTGGTTCCATTGGTGTTGAGCACAGTCTCTGGATCTCTCTCTCACAGGTTACACCTCTCTCAGGTAACAACTCTCCCAGGTGACATTCCTCTACTGCAACACAAAGCAGGCACATAAAAACACATTCCCTGATTGGACCTGATCGCGGGCACCTGCTCGCAACCAGGTCCAACCCCCCCAGCCAATCCGGTGTGCTCCCAACCGTCCCCTACCTCCCCTTGCAGGCCAGACGTCGCACGTCCCCCCCCACACCGCCCAAGTCACGGATGCTACCATCTCTACAGCCTTATTTTTTTGCTAGGGCTCATCTCTCCAAAACAGATGGGCTGGTGCTAAATCAGGATAGGATCGTCATCCCTGTTGTGCTGAGATCAGCCATACTGGAGCAGATTCATTGAGGCCATCAGGGCCTGACAAGGTGCCGTGTGCGAGCCAGGATGTCAGTATGGTGGCCACGCATTAGCGGTGAGATAACACAAAAAGTCTCAGCATGCAGATTCATGTTCGTGAGATGGGGGATACCACTTGAACTGGTGAATGACAACGGCCCACAGTTCACATCTGGGGAGTTCAAAGACTTTAGAGAGAAGTATGGTTTTTCCCATACTACAACTAGCCCTCACTAACCCCAGTGCAGCAGAACGGGCTGTTCAGACGGCCAAACACATCCTGAAGCAGCCCGATCCACATCTCGCTCTGTTGTCTTACAGAGCCCTAGTGCAGCAACCGGTGTGAGCCCAGCTCAGCTCATGACTGGGAGATGCATCAGAACTACACTTCCTATGTTGGAAGAGAAGCTACAGCCTGCACCTGTTGACAGACAACAGGTTCAGGAAAAAGACACACAGACAAAGTCGTCCTACCGGTTCTACTATGACCGCCGCCAATCTGCATGTCCACTTCCACCACTTCATCGGGGCCAGGACGTCAGAGTCAAGATTGATGGAGATAAGGGGTGGAAAACTCCCGCTACAGTCGTTGGCCGGTGCAAAGAGCCCCGGTCGTACCTGGTGAAGATGGACAGCGGCGCAGTACTGCTGTTATGGAAATTATGCCTGTTATGTTTTGGGTAATGCATGAATATCTCAATGACTTAAAAGGGGGAAATGTAGTGATATATGAATGTATGGGCCACCGTAGTGCCATACCTGTGACGTCATATCCATGTGTCCGGAAATAAAGCAGTTGTTCTATTAATGAAACCTACACGGTAGTCACGGTTAATGCCTCCGCACATGACAGTTCTTAACCAATTATGTTTGATTAACCTGTTGTTTGTAGTTTTCTTTATGAATATAACACTTACAGATGTAGTACTTGGGAATGGGATTGCGGGTGGTTTGCGACGGTTAGTGTGGCAGTCTGGTCACAAGGTGGCAGTATTGAGGGGGAAATAAGTCCGCTGGAAACTTCGGGAGGAGCTTGCCTTAGGCCCCGTGCCCACTACCTCCGTCCGTTGACTGATCCCCATTGACTTTGAATGGGGACGGACGCGCAATGCATTGTGGATCCGTCCGTTCCGTTGGAGCCTTTGGCTCCGTCAGAAAGTTGAAAAATGTTCAACTTTTCGGCAGCGACGGATCCGTCATCCAATCAGATCGCTGTACGGTTGCGGATTGACGCCCCGCCCTCATGGGTAAAATCCTCAGTTTGTCGATACTCATGCTAATGATCATGTGTTTTTCCCCGCGTGTGATTTGTTGACCATTATGTTAATTTTGATGTGCCTGTCCCCGGACGTGATTGGCTGCTGCATCGGAGGGCCGAGGATCCGGGAGGATAAAGCACGGGCGAGCTCAACATCCACGGCAGCTGGCCTTGGATATGCAGCCTGCCATATTGGGTCTTCGAATGGTTATTTGTTGGTTGATCGAGGTTCTTGTTAATTGCTACACGGGAACTGGGCCAGAGTTTTGTTAGAGGTTATCGAACACCGACTCGCAGCTATACTTTTGTTAAAAACACTAGACGCAGGGGTGCTGTTCCACTCATGTATTTTGGGAGCGTATGCAAATTTAAGCACTGTGACGCGACTCGGGCTCCGACGATACTGGAAAGCGGGAAAGCGGGTCATCTTGCATCGCAACAAGCAGGAAGAAGTGGGAAGAACCCGGCGGTACGGCGAAGCGATTTGATTGGCTGACGGATGCCTCTGCAAAGACTACTCCCCCATCAGTCAGCAACGCCTTCCCACGTCCGTTGACTGACGGTGCAGTGGGCATGTAGGGTTACGCTTCGTGCCCACTGCACTGTCGGATGACGGATCCGTCGCTGCCGAAAAAGTTGAACATTTTTCAACTTTTTGACGGAGCCGAAGGCTCCAACAGAACGGACGGATCCACAATGCATTGCGCGTCCGTCCCCATTCAAAGTCAATGGGGATCAGTCAACGGACGGAGGTAGTGGGCACGAGGCGTTAGTTCAAGTTTGCTGAAATGTAAGTGTTGTAAGTCGATGTGTATATTGTTACGTGTGAAATGAGTCATTTAATGTTTACTTTATTGAATGACCTATTAATGTTTATAGTGGTGAAATGTGTATGTAACAGAAGTTATTTTACATTTCCTGTTTACAGTCATGCCACTGCCGTATTTTCTAAACTAGTATTTAACTGTATTTTACTAATGTAGTGTTTTTGCGTATTTTTCTATATTAGATATTTTCTTGTATTTACTTCATTCATTTATTTTATAAATTCGAGCTGATTTAAATTGAAGTGCAACTGTTGAGCACAGTAAGCTAATAGTCTGTTTATTTAAGTGCAACTGTTGAGCACTGTAAGCTATAGTCTGTTAAAAAGAATATATAACACTCTGTCACAAGAATAATTGTGTTCTAAAATAAATTAATGCTACAAAACCCCCCATCTAATTCCACAGGCTACAATAAAATCTTTTTAATACATTTAAGCCATTCATTTCTTTTTGTCTTAAACTATGTGGCTTTACTAAAACATATTTTCAACCTCACTTTGCACTACAGCACTCACTGCATTTTCTGCAGGAAATGCATTTTCTAGGTAACAGTACAATTCATGTAACTTACTTAGTTTTTTCTTTAAATAAAGTCATTATCCATGTAGAGCGACCTCGACGGGACTTGAATCGAGACCAAGAGCTGATGATGATGTGGTCCAGGATATGATGGACACTACTGAACCCAGGTCCCAGACCTCATCTCTCAGATCTCTCCCGCTGGGCCTCATCTCTCAGATCTCTCCCGCTGGACATCGGAGCTGAATTCACATTTTGAATTCAGTTATTGCTTTGTATCGAATTCTAATTCATATCGTTTGCATTAATAACATGTTATCAAAGGAGCCTTTAGGGATATCACTAACAAGAATTTTTTTAGAAACAACATTCATTTTCGAATGAATTCCAACGCACTGCTGGAGTCCAACGCACTTGACTAATCTATCTACCTTTATTTTGGTATCGGTCTATATTTGTGTTGTATTTTACTTCATATATATTATTTGTATAGATAGCTTATATCTGACATATTAAAGTCACCGATTACTTTTATGGATAACAGTAAGTGACCTATAAGCAGACATTTGGAAATTTACTAAGTACTTTTCTTCATACAGTCAAACACACTAACCAATGATATAATCAGACGGTGACCCTCTATGGGTAGAACATAGGTATCACAATTACTGTTAGAAGTTTAAAGAAAACCGCCCAATGCCCACGGCCTACTTCTGAGCATCCTCAAGCATTTTTGTCGTCATGGCCCTGTTGGCAGAATGAAACATAGCTATTTGTCATTCCTGCAAACCACGTTAACCTTGAATCTTAGTGTTTCTGATGTATTATGCTTTAGATATATACTAGGGCTGTCAAATTACCGCGTTAATTCGGATTAATTCATTCCAGAAAAAAAAATAACGCAGATTAATCGCGCTTCTGTAGTGCCCTTTGACCCGGTGCGTAATTTGCGTTGAAATCAAATGGAGGCAGACGAGAAGATGCTGCTCGGCCCCGTGAACGAAAATTTAAAGTTTAAACCCCCAGACGGAACTGTAGATAGGAACAGTGTTACCTGCAATCTCTGTAGTATGGAATTTTCCTATCAACGGAGCTCATCAACCTTTTAATATCACCTCAACACAAAACATTTGGTAGCAAGCTCTCAGGTACGAGCTGCCACAGCCCCTGAAGCTGGTGCTATCAGGCAGCCTCGTCAAGCCACACTCGACGGAGATGCATTGAATCTTGAGTGAGATGGAAATGTTATTAATTTGATCTTAAAATGCACCGTATGTTAATGAAATACATGTTTTAAATAAAAGAGGCATTGAACTTTAAAGTCTATTATGTCTATTATTCATTGAATCACTCATCTGCCATAATTTAGGCCGACTTGAATTAAATTATTTTTAAATACTTTCTCGGAAAATGTAAGTACATTTACATTTACATTCAGGGCATTTAGCAGACGCTTTTATCCAAAGCGACTTACAATAAGTACATTGGTTACAAGTTTGTTATTTTATATTAGTATGCAATATATTTAAATTAATTAATCATAGAGCCTGTAATTAATTAGATTAATATTTTTAATTGCTTGACAGCCCTAATATAGACCTTTCTGATACATATATATCAACGTTTCTGATACCCGTATGTCAATGTTTATAAAACCGTATATCAGGGTTTGTATATATATATATATATATATATATATAATATAGAGGGTTAACTGAGGGTTAAATGACGGTAGGCTATACTCAACAATTGTATTCAATCAAGGGTATGTCATTATAATTCATGAGTGTTGTGTGTCAATGAAACATGTAAAGTGAGAACCAATGTAAAATATAGACGCGTTTGAATTGGGAGTCAAATTAAGGGATGGTCTTAAGGACGATGTTGGAGGGTTAGGGTACCGAAGCTGCAGGCGGCCTCTTCACAGACTGCCCTGGGTTGATACGTTTACTGGCCAAGTTTCTATCTCTTGTCTACAAATTTAGATTAATTCATGGCAATGCATTGTGTTTCCAATGCATTTCAAGGGAGCATTTGATAATTCTTTATGAGTTCCTCCCTGAAAGGCCAGAGATTCCATGTATATGTCCTTGAGACCCTCGTTGACCTTAAAGAGACCCCAGTTCTATGGCTGACTTGTGAGTTTCCTCGACCCCTATGTCACCTACTCATTGCATCCCTTCATTTGGGCTACAGCTGCCTAATCAACCATTCTAATATAGTTAAATGCCGTCTTTCATATGAAAGACACAACCGCCAGTGGGCTGTGGCAACAATTCTAAAGTAGACCTTATGCTCAGATTTATATAAAAGAGGCCGACATCTCTATCTTATTCACAAGTCATTCTAGGCTCCCATTAATGATGTTTCTCTACATCTTCCAAATACCTCTCAGGGAGGGATTACATCACTTCCGGTTGGAACCTCCAAATTGATAATCTTGTATGTCCTTTATTAGGCCCTTTCATATAAAGAAGCTCAAGCTCTATTCGCATGTGTAGACCCCATAGATCACCAACCAATTCCATCACTTCCTATTATTTGTGTGCCTCCAACAAATCATTTTAGTAGATGTTAATGCCCACACACGCAAACACTCTATTTGACTCAATAATGTGGCTTATAATTAACTAATAATTTAAAATGATTACACATTCCACATTTTGAAATGAAAGAAATTTGAATCTGGTTCCTTATTTCTTATCCCTATCAATATGCAGCTTACCATGATCATTGCACTCAACAACAGAAATAGTACTCACGGGCCATGAATAATAACCTCTCTCCCATGAAGGTTTATTGCCTGGGCACCATTCAGGGAGGCGCTGTTCTGTCTGGCACTGAGGCACCTTAGAAGATGTGTCTTCCCCTAACCAGTTGAACCTAGTTTACAACCCCTAACCAGTGGAACCTAGATTATGACCCCTAACCAGTGGAATCTAGTTTACAACCCCTAACCAGTGGAACCTATTTTATGACCCCTAACCAGTGGAACCTAGTTTACAACCCTTAAGCAGTGGAGCCCAGTTTACAACCCTTATCCAGTGGAGCCTAGTTTACAACCCCTAACCAGTGGAACCTAGTTAACGACCCCTAACAAGTGGAACCTAGTTTAAGCAGTGGAAGCAGGTTTAACCAGTGGAACCTAATTCACTACAAAAAACAAACAATTGATGGCAGCATAGCTACCATCATAGCTCATGGCAGCATAGCAGCATAGCTGCCATCAAAGCACACTCGTTTTTATTGCAACGAGTGAGCTATGGTTTGGAGTAAAAGACAGCTAAATAATATTTATTTAAATTAGAAAATGACGTTCACTATTAAGGTGATACATCTACATCTAGATTTGAGTTAATTACACTTTACACAGAACTCATAAACTCGTAAGCAACATGAACTGTGCTTAAATTGCATACATTAATGTTCATGGAATGTATGTATCCTAGCGTCCCGCTCCATCACAGTAATCTAGAATCAATATGTTTGGGGGTTGTTCAGAATACTGTGTTCATATAACGTTTAATAATATAGGATATTGGCATGCATGTTCGAATGTTTTTCCACAAATCTCAAACAGAATATAGCCTACCCTGATTGTATTTCGACCAATACCCCAGAAGACCTGAGAGCAGTTTAAACCTCAACATTAGATGTATCTAGGCGTTGATATCGACCATATCTTTGGTTCAGAAAGTTTAAACCTCTGTGTTACATCTATCTTGGAATGTGGATTTTGACCGTATCTTTGTTTTAAGGAACGTTGAGATTCATATATATATATAATAAGACAATTGTTTTAATGTATAGATGGATTATATACATTTTATAAACACAAAGACAATACTTGTCCCTTGTCAATACTTGTGTATATCAGGAACATTGATTTTGGAGTTTATCTATGTGTAGTGTTTATCTATGTGTAGTGTTTAGTGTTTAGTTTGGCTCCAAGCACAAAAATAACAAGTACAATTCTCAGCATCATTCTAAATCAGTAACTGTAATCAGTACCTTGAAGTACATGGTATCTATACAGAATATATGAAGTGCCGTACACAAACCAAGAATTTGAGCCTTCTTCAGCTTTAGTCTCTTAACCAAAATAGACATTAGACAAATAAACATACTACCACCAAAATCACACAACAGGGTTAGGGTTAGCTAAGACATTGGAAAAGGTACCCCTACCAAATCACTCAACAGGACACACATTTGTTCATAATTACAACATCACCACCGAATTCAGTATGTATTTTTTTTTCTCATTTATTATCAGAGGCTTTTGTTTTATATACAGACAAGTATTTGCAAAGTACTAAAATGTATTTAAACTCAAAGTACTAAAAAGTATTTAAACTCAAAGTACTAAAAAGTAATATATATATTATTCAGTAGTGGTATTCTTGTTGTAGCTGTTTGTCTGGATGGGTGCTGTTTTCTGTCTCTAGCTGGGTGTTGTACAGCCCACTTCACCTAGTCATCCCCTGTTTTCTGTCTCTAGCTGGGTGGTGTACAGCCCCCTTCACCCAGTCATCCCGTTTTCTGTCTCTAGCTGGGTGGTGTACAGCCCCTTCACCCAGTCATCCGCTGTTTTCTGTCTCTAGCTGGGTGGTGTACAGCACCCTACTTGACCCAGTTGCTCCTCCCTCTGTATACACAACGGCTGTGGAACGGTCTATCGGCTATGTATATTCTTATTTTTTACCTTTTTTCTTTTTTCTTTATATCGACAACGTAGCTTTCATCGCTGCAAACCTGAAAATTTCCCTGTGACTTGCGACATTTTTATTCTTTTTGTTTTTTATTCAGTTTCTGTCAATTTTGATAACTAAGAGGAAAGTCAGTGTGTGTGTGTGTGTGGTGGGCGGGACATAAGCAGATGAAAAACCCTCTACAACTCACATTAGATAAGAAATATGGTGAATATAGGGTCATACTCATGGTTATATGATGTCTGTATAATAATAAAACAATACCGTTAAATTAATAATAAATAATAATAATAATTATCCTAATGGTATTAGTATAATGTCTTTAACCAAACCACAGATCATGGTTGATGACAGAATAGAGAGAAGACAGAGGGCAGAGCAGAAGAGCACTTTAACATTATCACACCTAGCAATGATGTCCAGGACACTGACGTTGTTGTTAGCAATCATGAAATAACACACAAACTAACTGTTAGTTTAACTGTTATAAACCTCTGAGCAGACAAGTGGCTGTTTGTGATGAGTGTCAGGCCATTTCACAACCGTGTGTAAACAGGGAGCGGTGAAACCACATCCACACCACAAAGGAAATAAATATCATTTTCATTTCCACTTTCATAAATAAGATACAGCAGTATTTGATGCCTGTTCACTTAGTTGATGTATTGCATTTATCACACAAGTAATAGTAACATTAATAATAATAATAATGAACAATGAAACCACATTTTGTTCTTTTTGCGGGTTCATCCTATTATTACAGAGATGGTTGTGTGTCCGTTTGTCTTGAGATGGCAAAGCAGCTTTTCATCTTCTTAGTACAGGATGGTTTGCGTGTCCGTTTGGGGATGTGGATCAGAAGCGGCAGAAAGGAAGCTCTGAGGAGACATGGTGTGATGGTCTTCAGACTCCTGATCCGCTCCCAGTGCTCCTTCTCACCAGTCAGCCCTGTGGGCGCCTCCCTCGGCCCGTGGGTTGGTGATGGCTACATCCCATTGTGCTAAACGTACACCATGGAGCTGTTAGGAAGCTATAATGTCACTTTGAAGTCGCTAAGCTCTCTGAGTAGAATATGATGGTGTCTTTATGCCTCTGCATGTGTGTATTTGTGTGTGGGGAGTGCGCTTGGGGTGACGAGGGGTGAGTCCATATAAAAAGCATGAATATCCATAAACTGATGGAACCTATCCACGGGTCAATCAGCCAATCAAAACAAAGAAAGTAGTAGCAGTAACCCCATGAAGCAACGGAAAGGCATTCTAGGGTGTTGGGGGAGGGGGCATGGCATGTGTACCAGGCACACTCTCGGTCTATTGCTACTGAAATCAGCCCTTCAATACACAACTGCAACCCTGAAATCTGCTTGTGGAGCTAACTTCTGCCGTGTCTCTGGAGTCGACTCGCTAAGTGGGTGTCTATCCACTTAGAATTTCGTAGAAAGAGCAGAATAGGGTCCTGGCGCTGCCTGTAAAATTGTTCTTCTGCTTTGTTTTAAATCGTCTAGTAAAGCATTAGCAACTTTCCCTTGGTCGATCATCAAAAGATAGAGGGAGAGAGAAAGGGAGAGAGACATTGAAATCCAGACACAGACAGATATATAAATATATTTATAGAGAGAAGTTGTCTGACTTATTTGAGTTTATCGTTGGAACTATTTGAGTTTCAACCAGACTAAACAAAGGCTCTATAATACGCACACTTTGACACTGCTTCTTAATAAAAGGATATCACTATACTTTAACATTTTCTTATTCCAGTATAATAACATATGTATTAACCAATGGGAAGAAACCACTCTCCGGACAGGTGAGTGTTAACCAATTGGAATTACCAAAGCTATGACAGATTTGATTACATCATTGGGGGATAAACCATTATGATAAAAAGATTGGTCTGTAAAGCATTGGTTGCCCAGGTGTTCAGGACTCCAATTACAATGTCTACACTGTTCATGAACACAGTGCCAATGTATTAACTCAGCAGGCTATCAATGACTTGCCCGACAATAATACACAGATAAATACACTGGAACACATTAAAGTAAGGCGGTATCAAATCAGTATCAGTAAACCATTATTGCTAGACGTTTTGTTTTTTTGTTTCTCTGTGCAAAATAGATAAGGTGCCACCACTTTCCATCTGTGATCCAGAACATCATAACACACAAAAACTAACACAACAACCCATTCAATCAATAAAACAATCCATCAGCAACTCCTTCGTCAAATAAGAAGCATTAATACATTTCTTGGGAATCTATGGTAAGAAAATAAGTTATTTCGCTCCAGAGTTGGAACATAGGAGAATTCAGATAAAGTTATTGTGGGACCAGCAATGGATATTCTTTAAAATCTAACCTGCTCTCCTAATGTCTTCATCGTTCATAAATATACGCTAAATGTGTAAACAGCCCAGGAGCGGTCAGGACTGATACAGGTCTGGATTTGTCAGCCAGTATAAAAGGATGGTCACTACCGTCCCTAACGGCACTTGAAACAGACCATCGAATCATGACAATACAGCTGAATCAACCACCCTCTGTTACATGTCCGTTTCCTTCCCTGGAAAGTACTCTATTATGTTTGTAAAAAAAAACACCTGACATTAATCGCCCCGGTTTGAATAATCATGGTGCCAAGTCATTTAAAAACCTTGTTTAATTGTCTTCATTTTAACAAGTGTATTTAAAAGGGTATTTCTGCCACATGTATTAAAAATGTGCATTCACTGCACTGAAGTGCACACATTAGCATTTCCTGATCTGCTTTAGCACACTGACACTTGAAAACATTATTCCTTCAATTATTTCTGGCTTTACTACAGATGTGATGGTTTTTCTAAACGTCGACTATTGATCCAACTCAGAAAAAAGAGAAAAAAGCACTTTAACAACCAGAAGTCAGCCCTGAATGAGTTTGTTCCAGCCTCATTCCTGCCAAATAAACGATGCATGGCCAGAGAAATCACATCAGTTCAGATTTCCTGACAGTGGATGATTTTTAGATTTCAGATCCATTTGCCATGCAAGTTCAGTATACATATACTGGCAAATGAATGCAGACCAAAGAATCTGAAGTTTTTTTCACTTATAGCCACAAGTAATGAGGGCAGGATGAGGCTGTTCTTCAGGTACATCTAACTAACCTGATCTCTATTGGACATATTCTCTGTATTTAAACAATTTTATCATAGCACCACATTCCACATCAAAGTGTTTTTTATTGTGTGAAATGCACGTTGGATGCTGGCCCATTTTTAGTGACTTCTCAAGACAAGAAGTCTACTTCTCTCATCCTTTCTAGCGGTGTAGTATCTGAAGTACACCTCCACTCTGTTCCTTTTTGTGCATGGCTTTTGGGCCCTGTGGATGAGCCCCCCTAATACACAAGGGCAAACAGCTGTTAGAACTGAATTCATAGGTTGAATACAGTATACCAGGAGTGTTAAAAAAAAAAAATAGTGACTTGATGACAAATCATCCACGGCTTGAATGGGGAACCGTGCGGTATGAAGATGTAGACTAGATAAAGCATCAGGAGATTCTTGGATGTGTTTCGTTTTGTGTTACTGGCGTCTGTTGTGGCGCTTTCTCAAGTAAAATACCTCCCAAAAAAGAAGACAACAAAATCATTGCAATGTAGTCTTAGGTATCAGGCTCTAAACAGCTTTTTTTTTCTGTTTGTGGGTGACAGCCCAGGTAAACTAAACAAAAGTGCAAAATTCTTCAATAAAAGCAGGTGGACAGGGGAAGCGATCCCAGACGTTAAAGAATGTTTCTCTGCCCCTTCTGACGTGGCAACCTGGTTGTTAAGCGAGACGCCAGCCCAGTCTACCAGCATCATTTCATCGTTTTGCTCAACTTACTCTAAAAAACATAAGAAAATGTAATAATCGCAACAATATTAAAGGACTTTTAGCATCAATAAAGTTTACTTTTGGCTATGAAAATCCCTTTTCTGTTGTATTCCCATTAGTCCCTCAATGCCTGGTCAGAAAGTGGTCCAAGTGTTCCCACCCAGAGTCTATTAAAGCCAAGATGCTTCATAAATATTGATGACTATTGGGTGGACTATTGGGCCCTCCCTGTCTAATGAATGATAGATAGATCAGTTGAGTGTTTGGACCCTGTAGATTCTAGAACCTCTCTTTTGCCCCTGAGGTCAAAATATCGGGGACTCTTCAAACCGTCTAGGCTCCCGTTGTCATGACAATGCAGGAAGTTCACAGGTATCCCAGTGGTCGCTGTTTCAATGCTGTTTCATTTGTTTCAATGCTCCTGGACCTCAATGTGAATCTCCTGACAACAACCGGCAGGGAGGACTTTAGGACCTCAAATTGGATGAAAAGAGGGTTTGATAAAAGAAAGATAAAATCCTCATTGTTTGCTCTTTTAATTGATCCTTACACGTCGGTCCTTCTCATATCCCTCCTGATTTTGCTTCCTCCTCACTCTTATGAAGTGATCTATGGTTAATTCATCAAATGAATGTACACATTTCACCCCAAACAGGAAGATCTTCCATCAGCCTTTGTTTTGTGTTTTAGTTGAGTTGTTTTGTGCCTCTGATCCCCAGCTGAATGGCGGCTACACCCCAGGCTGGGGGTCCGCGTTATTGCCTCTGATACCCAGCTGAGTCGCGGCTACACCCCATGCTTGGGGTCCGCGGGGCCCTCTGGTGGCGACGGCTTGCTGAGTTCGCTGTGTGATGCGCCAGGCACTTCTGTCTTGGGGGTGAGCCCGTGAAAGAGCTGCGAGGTGGCCCGTGTCACACTGTCGTAGGACGGTGGTGAGGAGATGGTGGAGACGGTCTGGGAGTGCTCCATGGCCGCCCCACCAGAGCCGTAGTTTTCCCGCATCATGGCGGCGATCAGCCCCTCCTTCTCCACTGCCTCCTCCCCAGCACCACCCGCCTCGTCCTCGCCCGAGGCGTGGCGCGGTGTGGTGAGCTGGCGGTACAGGAAGGACGCCGCCTTCATTTGTCTCCGCACCAGGTGGCGGCGGTAGCAGCGCTGGATGACAGACGCCGACACGTCCTCCTGCTTGCGGCGCAGCGTGGTGGTGATGGGCTCGTACGAGATCTTGGACGGGTTGGCCATCATGAACTTCTCCTCCATCTGCTGCTTGAGCGCGTCCATCTCGCCCGACTCGCCCAGCACGCGCTTGGTGAAGGCAAACAAGATGTCCAGGCAGTGGATCTTGTCCCCGCTCACCATAGGCAGGTCCATGCTGATCAGCTTGATCTTGTTGGGCTTGCCGATTCGCAGCGGCTCTGACAGCGTGTCGGCGAAGTCCGACAGCTTGGCGTACTCGATGAACTGCGTCGCCTCCGGGTCGAACTTCTCCCACACCTCGTAGAACATCTCAAAGTCGTCCTCGCTCAGCGGCTCCGTGCTCTCCTCCGTGGCCACGCTGAAGTTCTCCAGGATGATGGCGATGTACATGTTGACCACGATGAGGAAGGAGATGATGATGTAGGTCACAAAGAAAGTGATGCCTACCGAGGGGTTTCCGCAGTTGCCTCTGGCGTTGGTGCCGGTGTGGGGCAGCTGGGCGTTGCACTCCTCGGGGGAGTTGTTGAGGATGGGGCTGAGCAGGCTGTCCCAGCCTGCCGAGGTGGTGATCTGGAACAGGCAGATCATGCTGTTCCCGAATGTCTCGAAGTTGAACATGTCGTCGATGCCCGCCTGCTTCTTGACGTAGGCGAAGTTGGCCATGCCGAAGATTGCGTAGATGAACATGACGAGGAAGAGGAGGAGGCCAATGTTGAAGAGTGCTGGCAGGGACATCATCAGGGCGAAAAGCAGCGTGCGGATGCCCTTGGCGCCCCGGATCAGCCGCAGCACGCGGCCGATGCGGGCCAATCGGATCACTCGGAACAGCGTCGGCGACACAAAGTACTTCTCGATGATGTCCGCTAACACGATGCCTGGAGTAGTCAGAGACAGAGAGAGAGAGAGAGAGAGAGAGAGAGAGAGAGAGAGAGAGAGAGAGAGAGAGAGAGAGAGAGAGAGAGAGAGAGAGAGAGAGACAAACACAGATAGAGAGAGTGACACATAGAGACAGAGAAAGACAGAGAGAGTGATATAGAGAGACATAGAGAGAGAGAGTGAGAAGGAGAAAGAAAGGCATTTCACTATTGTCATGATGTATTTATTTATTTCAAGGCAGGGCTGTCATGTCAAATTTCCAGTTTGAACCTACAATTAATTTCCTTGGCAATGTCATCTTCACAAACAAGCAATCCAGCAATCATCCATCACTCATCATCTAACCTTCACAAATAACGTATCAGTGTCTCTTTCTCTCTGATTCTTCAAGATTCCCTCGGGTCCTGTGGTTTCTTAAACTCGCTCTCTCTTGATCTTTGTCAACCTCTCTCTCATCCAATATGTCACCAACTTCTTGTCTCTCTCTCTCTCTCTCTCTCTCTCTCTCTCTCTCTCTCTCTCTCTCTCTCTCTCTCTCTCTCTCTCTAGCCCACACACACACATACACAAACACTGATGTTACAGTTCCCTCATGTTTGATTTGTCTCCTCTGGCAGCTCTGATTGCTCGTGTTACCTTCACCTCCCCCCGACAGACACACACACACACACACACACACACAAAAACACACACACACACACATATACAAACACCCACACACACACACACACACACACACACACACACACACACACACACACACACACACACACACACACACACACACACACACACACACACACACACACTCACAGTCGACTGCTGAGCCAGGAGCCTTGCTACATGCTGCCATTCAGAATGAATGACTGTGTGCTTGTGTGTGTGTTTGTGCCTGGGTTTGAGTGTGTGTTCCATGACTGTTCCATCACATCATGTTTGAGTGATGGTGATGAGGATGATGATGACTACATCACAACCGAGTCTTAATTCTGCTTCATTCTTTGAACTGAAAGATCCCACCTCGTGTTCGAACAACGAGCCCCCACCCTGGCCCGACTCACCAACAATGGAGAGGATGACCACCACCACGAGGTCCCACCCCACCCCGACTCACCCACGATGGAGAGGATGACCACCACCACGAGGTACCACCCCGTCCCGACTCACCCACGATGGAGAGGATGACCACCACCACGAGGTCCCACCCCGTCCCGACTCACCAACGATGGAGAGGATGACCACCACCACGAGGTCCCACCCCGTCCCGACTCACCCACGATGGAGAGGATGACCACCACGAAGTCGAAGATGTTCCAGCCCACGGTGAAGAAGTAGCAGCGGAGCGCCATGATCTTGACCAGGCATTCGGCAGAGAAAAGCACGATGAAGGCCAGGTTGACGTTGTTCAGGATGGCCTCCATGTGCGGCGCCTGCTCGTCCGTCTCCACCATCATGGTGATCATGTTGAGCAGGATCAGCACCATGATCAGGATGTCAAACGCCTGCTTTCCCGCCAGGTCGAAGAAGAAGCCCTGCACCGGGTTCTGGAGGGGGAGGGAGGGAGGGGGGAGAGGAAGGAAAGGATGGTCGTATGGAAGGAAGGAAGGGAGGGGGAACGGATGGCGGGAGGGAGAGAGGGAGGTAGGTAGAGACAAAGGGAGGGAGAATATGGAATGGAGGGAGGGAGGTAGAGGGAGAGGCCGATGATGGGAGGGAGGCAGAAGATTGAAGGGGGGAGGGAGAGAGAGGCAGAGAATGGGTGCACTGTAAAAACGAAAACTTAAAATTGTTGGTCTCATTATGATTTCTGAGTAAAATGAATGTAAAACATTAAGTATTCATGTCAACTGTGCAATGCAATTTAGTCCAACCAACAATGTTGAGTTGTGGGTCAAGAGTTGGGCTCAGTGTAGTATCTTTGTTAGCAAGACACACAGGTTTAAGTCAGACTCTGTCTGAGGCTGGGCCAACTACGGTGCACATGCGCATTTCGACACTTTGGAAAATACGGGGTTTCCTAACGGAATTTTCAGAAGGTAAATATTGTGGCGACTCCTACCCCCCGGGGAGTCTGGGTATTCGTGATGCTGGTTGGGAAAAAGGGGTTTATTGCCTTTTGTCAATTTGTTTCTGTTAGGTTAAGTGGGGTTAACGGGTTTGGGGTCTTTATTGTTTGTGTGTTGTTTATTGTGCGTAGTGTTGAACTGCCGTCAAAAATGGCAGCTCCGGCGGGAGTAGGTCTCGGCGGCAGTCCGGCAGCTACAGCACGGGGAGCTCGGCGGCAAGTCTGGCAGCTCAGCCCCCGGAGTATAATACCTTTCTTCTCCATGTCACGGTTCATGGACTTCAGAGAGTCAAGGTCAAAGTTCCTTTCCCTCAATTCCTCTCAACCATGGCCGAGATATCCCCCACTATGAGTCTTTACTTGTTGTGGAAGTGCCAGAGACGTCAGACGCAGTCTTTATAATTCATAATATCATCCTAGGCGCACATAGCTTTTGGCCGTGATATTAGATATATTATATAACTCGAAAATGCATTTCCTGCAGAAAACGCGGTGAGTGCTGTAGTACAAAGTGAGGTTGAAAATAGTTTTTAATAAAGCCACATAGATTAAGACATAAAGAAACATTAAATGGCTTAAATCAAGTGAAGGGATTTGAACAAAAGTTCAAAAGTCTAAATGGCGTAAACAACGTAAACATGCACACCATTTAAGAAAAAGAAAATGGTTGGAAACAAATAAATTGACAGCTAAATGAAAAGCGCAAAGCATTGCTAAAAATGCAGAAATATAAAGGGTCAAATGTATTGCCCTGCACTACTGGTGTGTGTGTGTGTGTGTGTGTGTGTGTGTGTGTGTGTGTGTGTGTGTGTGTGTGTGTCTTTAAGTGTCTTTAAGAGAATACCGAGCCGGTGTGTGTAAATGTAGCCCAATAGAGCGGGAAAAACAGCCCAATCTGGCAACACTGCCTGAACGTCCTCCAGAAGTAGCCCAATCCAGCGGCAAAAACGCCCAATCTGGCAACACTGCTGAACGTCCTCAAGTTCCAGCGTCAACGTAACTCAATGAGACCAACTGAAAACAAAGCCGGTGTAAGTACCATATTGGCTCGGCTACCAGATCGGCTCGGGGTCCGTCGTCTGCTGATTACGTTACACAATATCATTGGCTGTACGCTTGAATGGGCGTAGGCTACATTGTGATTGGCTGCTAAGGGACAGTTGTGATTGGCTGTTTTGTGCTGTAGCTCTGGCTGTCGTCATAGCAACCACAGTGAGCACATGTGTGAGCGCGAGTAGGTCTGTCTAGTTTCGGTTTGTGTTGCCAGATTGGGCATATGTCCCGTTTTTCCAGCCTAACGTGATTCAAAGTAGCCAAATCAGGCTGAAAATGTGCCCAATCTGGCAACACGGACGGCTTATTTTAACAGCCAAGATGATTCCGAGGGATGTTTTGTTTTTAGAAGAAAACTATCCATACAGATAGGTTGGGAATGGTCTATGTTCAAAATGAAAGATCATACAGGCTCTTTAATTTAAGCCATAAAAGACCTTATTGCTGTAGATAGCGTATTGTGTGACGTAATCAGCAGACGACGGACCCCGAGCCGATCTGGTAGCCGAGCCAATATGGTACTTACGGTATGAAACTAAAACTGTGATTCTGAAGAAAGTCAGAAGTGTGTAGATTTGTTAAATGGTTTGAACGAAGATAAACGGTTGAAAATTGATTCAGTTAGGTCTTAACTTTAGTTGAAGTACCAGTCAATGGGAGGACGACTCACTCCCATGTTAAAAAAAAGTATAGTATAAGTATAAAATATTTTAAAAATCATAAAAAATGCGTTGATTCCAAGCTATTTTGAATATTTTAAAATTGGATGAGGTCTCTAGGGGAAAAATTTAGGAAGGAGAAAGGTCCCAAAGTTTGTAGAGAATAAAAATGAAAGAGAATAAAACTTATGAAGAACAATAGTTGAGTGCTGCATGCAGCACTCAACTATTAAGTCCTCTTTATTATTCTCTACAAACTTTGGGACCTATACATTTTTCACCTAGAGACAACATTTACATTTTCAAATGTTCAGAGTAGCTTGGAATCGAATTTTTTTAATATTTTATGCCTTTTTAAATATTCTACTTTTAAAATACTATATTTTTTAACACAGGAGTCAATGGGAGGACGACAGAGCCGTCCTCTGGTACTTCAACTGTTTAACCCTGCGTTCACACCAAAAGATGCATTTGCTGCCCGAACGCGTTGTCGCCGAAGTTTTGCGGCGCAGCAAAAGTTTTGCTGCGCCGCAGTTTTGCAGCGCGGGAAGTTTCGCGGCACGGCAAGTTTTGCCCGCGGTGCTTCTGAATTCATTCACAACCATGGCCGACATTACGAGCATTGCATGTCTTTACCTGTTGTGGAAGAGGGAGAGATGTTGGAATGCCCGTCGTTTATGGGTTCATGAGACCATTCGGAGCCTGGAAGGCTGGTGCTGCCTGGCACCCAACTGGGTTTTGTTTGGGGTTGTTATTCTAGCCCTTTAGCATACTCATAGTTTAGTTTAACTGTAAACACAACTACACTTCAAAATGCTGATTTGTGGGTTTTTTCGAGTTACTAAATAAATGTAACGGTAGTGAACTCTAGGTCACTCCAAGGGAGTAACACTGATTGGCTGTTACGGCATGTCACTCAGTGGCAACGCCTCAGTGGCAACGCCTCAGTGGCAACGCTGTTGAACGCTGATAGGCTGTCATCACGCGTTTGCTGCCGAAAAGTTGAAATATTTCAACTCGAGCAGCATTTGACACGCCGCAAAATACGTGAACGCGCCCGCCGCCCGTGCCCGCTACCGGGCACGGGCGTGCTGCGCTGCAAATCTGATTTTGCCGCGCCGCAAATCAAATTTTGCTGCCGGTTTTCTCGGCAGCAAGTGCTGCGGCAGCAAAGCAGCAACGCGTCTCTACATTCACTTTGAATGGGATCATGCTGCGCGTCAACTTTTTGCATCTTTTGGTGTGAACGCAGGGTAAGACGTAACTAAATATATTTTCAACCCTTTATCTTCGTTCAAACCATTTAACAAATCGACACATTTGTATCTTCAATAATATCTAAATGGAATTTCGATATCATTTAAAGGCCATGTTGCAGGGTAAATTTTGCAACGAATTTGCTTGTTGGTAATAAAGATTTAAACTAGGGATGGGCACGAGTAGTAAATTCCAAACTCGAGTGATCGAAGGAATTCCTCGAAGTTCAATCGAGTACTCGTTTAGTCTACTCTATTTTTAGAATGCAACGCATCTGCAGCAGGAATAGGCCTGATGATGAACGGCAATATTACCAACCAAACATGTAATGCTTATTCTCCATCAAAACAGTCAGAGTTATCAGAGTATTCATTATTTATTTTTACAAACGTTCAAAACACATTTTCCTAAAAAAATAAATATGCGTCTCACAATTCAAATCACGTTGAACCAAGGCCAGTAACAGTTAAAGAGCCCATGCCATTAAAATCACATTTTTCCTATTGTTTGTTAAATAACATAGGTCAGAATAAGTTTGTGACCTGTGGTAAGTTTGAAATCTATGCAGTTTGTCTGCTGTATGCAATAGCCAATGAAAGGAAAAAGGCAGAAGAAATTAGCCGATCTGGATAAGGTGACACTGCTACGTAGCGTAGTCAAATTATTATTCATGGCCCTGCCCACTTGGTTGGGTCGTAACCACCCACAGAAATTCTGAAGGAGTCGTGATGAGCTAGTGCTAAATGCTAATACGTGTACGGTAGTTGTTAAGTTCGTAGTAACAGGCTAGTTACAGCATTTTGAATGCAATGGCAGAACGACATCGAAGTACATGAACTGCGACATGCTGCCTGCCGCCGGTTGCCGCGAGGCACCACCGCCGCGAAGCACCACCGCCTGGCAGCGGGCAGCCGGGCGGTGGTGCCTCGCGCCGGCAGTAGGCAGCGCGCGGTTCTGTCTACTACAGATTGATGTGGAAGTGGAAGAACCAGAGACGTCGGAGAACCCGACGAAGTCCTTTGTGATTCATTATATCGTCTGGACGTGCACACAGCTTTTGGCCGTGATAATATGTATTATTTGATATAGATATCTATGCATTATATGATATTATTTAGATATAGAGCTCCAGGACTGTAACGCAAGTGTGTGATGGCGCATAACGCGTCGGACTCTCGTCTCTGGTATTTCTACAACGAGACTCGTAGTGGGGGTTATCTCAGCCATGGTTGAGAATGAATTGGGGGAAAGGAACTTTGGCTTTGACTCCCTGAAGTAGGCATGAACCACGACATGAAGGAGAAAGGGATTGTTGACCGCGGTCGTCTCCCGCCGGAGCCTCGCTGCCGATGGACCACCGCCTCGGCTTCAGGAGGCGGTGATTAGCGCTGACCGCTGCCGAGGCGGCGGGAAGCAGGGCTCAAGCGGGATACATTCGCGGCCAACAATCCCTTTCTCCTCCATGTCGTGGTTCATGTACTTCAGGGAGTCAAAGCCAAAGTTCCTTTCCCCCAATTCATTCTCAACCATGGCTGAGATAACCCCCACTACGAGTCTCGTTGTGGAAATACCAGAGACGAGAGTCCGACGTGTTATGCGCCATCACACCAACAGCAGAACGGTTATCCAAATAACAAGGAAGTGTACAACACTTGCGTTACAGTCCTGGAGCTCTATATCTAAATAATATCATATAATACATCATAGGCGTAGCGGCCATATACATTGGGGGGTACAAGTCCCCCCCAATGTTCAGATATGCCCAAAATGTCCCCCCCAATAAATCGCTGGGAATAGGGATATAGCAATTCAATATTTCTATTGGTAGAACACTTAGGTTTTCCCTGAAGTACACTCCGTTCCCTGAACGCATCTCTGCACACAGTGCGCGCCGCACACCCTAAAGAACTCAATCCGATTCCATCTACAGCTCTTACAGCCAATGAGAATATGGCTGTTCGGGCTAGCTAGCCAATGGGATAGATCCATGATTTGATTCGTCCCCGCACGTGCGGATCAGTGACGGTGACTTGTCGATTGCATTGGTCATCAACCATCTTTTTTACATGACCACGGAATCAAAAACATCAACAACAGCAAATGAGTGGCGTGTTACAATCGAAAACACAGGTAAGTTATGAAGCTTTTGATAGTGTCTCTCAAATTTCGTGGGTTGTTGTCGCTTCTCTAGCGAGCAGCATCATTAGCTATGTGTTACCTATGTAATAAGCCAGCGAGATGACGTTGGCCCCGGCCCCATTCCGTAATTCCAACGCCTCATTATGCCGACATCTCAATGTTCCGAAATGTTCTGATTCACAAATTAACAAATGCCAGTGACAGTAAAGGTGTTGGCAAGCTGTAACAAATATGCATTAGCAACCTTTGCTGGTTTAAGTGAATTCACCATCCTCGTTAGGGTAACTAGGCTTGGAGGTGTGGAGAGCGAAAGAGAAGAGCAAATGATTGGGAGTAGGAGAAGGGAGGTAAGGGGGAATCTCATGTTATAGATTGTAGAATCTCATGTTAGCCAGGCCTGCCTCAAAATTGGCTCTGTGTCGCACTTGTGTATGTCACCATGGGTAAATCTTTCACATGCACTGTAGGCCTACGAAGTGCACAACCATTCTCAGCACTCCATTTTAGGAACTATCAATGTTGTACATTGTAACAACAAGCCTGCATGAAGTTTTAACTTGTCTCTCATGATGTTAGTGCTGCTTGTGTTATTTCACAGTCGTCATGAGCAAGAGGAAGCAAGAGGGTTGCAGAGACATTCGGCAATGTTTTGCCTCGTCTCAGAAAAGAAGCAGATTAAGTAAAGAGGGGTGAGAAAATGAGAAGTGTTAACCTATCAGTTGTAGCATTACAGTACAGTAGAGTTAATAGACTACAAAAAACTAGCCATAGAATTATTGTCATTCAGATCAAAAGTGGTTTGTTGACTATCTGAGAAAGGAACAGTACTTGTTATCTGATAATATTTCTTCCCTGTGGCATGTCCACTTTGGTGGATGAAAGGATGAAAGCAGTGTGTGTCAATCTGGTAGTGACATAGAGGTGAGTAGCCTAAGAGAGGAGTTCTGGAAACTAATAGAGCCTTGGCTTTTCCTATGTTCAATGCAATTTGTAAGTTACTTTGGATAAAAGCGTCTGCAAAATGATTGTCAAAGAGTAAATATTAATGGTTTAAACAAAATTGTGACATTAGAGCAGAATCCTGTTGGCAGTGGCACTGATGTCTATAGTGTGTTTCAGTAGTCTACTGGTAAATAGTTTGCTGATATCTGTGATATTATTCCTTCCATGTTTCCTCTGTTGTGTTCAGAGTAGAGCTAGTGAGCCAGCGAGAGGGACAGAAAGTTTGGAGGATGAAAGCACAGGGAGAGTTTGTCAATCTAGTGGTGGCATAGAGGTGAGTCGCCTAAGAGAGGAGTAAATATGAAAGGTTAAGACCGAATCATGACATTCAAGCAGAATCCTGTTAACACACATGTATATAGTGTAGGGTTGTCAAAAAAAATTATACTCAGATACTAATCGATCAAAATTAAAAATAATAATATCGGATTAGATACTTATGTGCAACAGTATCGATACTAAAATCGCTGTCTTCATCATCTTCATCTCTTTTTTTTTCTCGCCTCCTTCAGTTGACACACAACTCTACACAGCAGCGTTGCAGTTGCTAATATAGCAATATAATAATTATTAAGTCAAGTTTCATTCAAGGTTACAAATCATTGTATAATGTATGTATTCATAGATTAATCCATAACTAATCAGAAAACATTTAGGTTATGTCCTAGACATGTCTAATTCTTTAACAGTGCATCATTCAATACGGCTAATGGTTTCACCATGAGATTAGCTCAGTGCGCTCTCTCGTGAAACTCATCTATGTACTTATTAAACAAGTGGATGAAAATATCAGAAAATCTATGTTTTCTGAGGGGTAACAAAAGTTTTGGGTTGACTTCTGTTTAGGTCGATGAGATAGATGCACCTGGGTGGGTTTTACTCAACATTGGCAAATGTGATGGTTATGCAATAAAACATTTAATGGAAGTAAGAACTGGCTGGATTTTGTTTCCTTGTTGTGGTGGTGCAGGTGTTTGTTTGTGTGTGTTTTGTAAGTGTTTTGTATGAATGTAATGTGAAAAAAAAAAAAGGACTGGATTGGTTGAAATATTGAGGAGCACAAAATGTTATATTTAATTTAAAAAATAAAGGAAAACAGAGCTCTGAACATGTGTGTCAACCTTTTCCTAATTTCAAGTCTTCCACACTCCCAGACTGCTTGGTCACATCCAGTATTAAAGTGTTTTAAACATCCATCCCTAAAAAGGTCTTCAAAATTAGGTGCAAGGTATTGAAATTTTGCTCTCAGAGTGCACCAGATTAATGCATGTTCAAAATCTTTGCCTGGGAGGGGGGGCCGGACCCCGCCCCCAGGCATTTGTCCCCCCCAATGTTGAAACCATGGCTACACCTCTGTAATACATAGATATCTATATCAAATAATACATATTATCACGGCCAAAAGCTGTGTGCACGTCCAGACGATATAATGAATCAGAAAGGACTTCGTCGGGTTCTCCGACGTCTCTGGTTCTTCCACTTCCACATCAATCTGAAGTAGACGCGGTCGTTTGAGATTCATAATAGCCTATCGTCTGGAGGCTCACACAGCTTTTGGCCGTGATAATACATATTATATGATATAGATATCTATGTATAATATGGGTTTCTAAGAGCCATTGCGATACATCTACCGTACCGTGGCTACAAGCTGCTCAGGGCCAGGTGATAATATATATTATAACACTGACCTTGCAAAAGAAGAGTTTGTGGGCTTAAAGCTGTTAATTGCCAGGATGTTCAAAGACAAGACCTACCTCAGCCTTTGGGAGCTCATGTTGACCAGAGAGCCCTACTGCTCAGAGTACAAGGTCAGTTTTTGATGTTCTTTCTTAAGATTGGGTCAGTTTTGCTATCTGACACACATTGCTTAAATAAATCTCTTGAATGTATTTTTTTTCCCAGAACATCCTGCACCTTGTACACATTATGCTGGTCCTCCCTGTCCCAGCTGCAGTTTGTGAAAGAGGATTCTCTGCACAGAAGAGGATCAAATCAGACACTAGGGAATCCCTCCATTCAGACACAGTGGAAGATCTGATAAGAATCAGTGTAGAGGGACCAAGTCTGGAAGATTTTGATGCTAGAGAGAGTGTGGGAAGCTGGTTTAGCCAAGGCCAAAGATCAAGAAGGCCAAACTACAGGAGTTGGCCATCAGAGGGGCATGTGACTGCAATTGAGGATAGTCCATAAGACATAGAGCCATGAGATGTTCAGTTTGAAGCTTCAGTTTAAAACACTTGCACTTTTAATTTAGATTTTCTTTTTATTTCATTTATCTTGAGATTTTTTAAGTATAAATTTCAGCTCAGTGAAGCACTTTAAGCACCAACATTTCTTGTGCAAATATTCAAATAAAGAAATTTATGTTGACCAGAATGTTAGTTCATCATTTACAAGTCAATATTGCCTAGATGGACAGCTATTTAAAAAACGTGAACCTGTAAAACTGCAGTGTTGAATGCGATATGGTCGACAATTTGGGTGCACCTAACCTTTGTGCTGGTGCACCTAAGAAAAAAAGTTAGGCGCACCAGTGCAACCAGTGAAAAAAGTTAGTTTAGAGCCCTGTGCCTAGAAACGGCTCGTTGGGATTCTCTCCGCGGCTTTCTTTTACTTCCGGTACATGGTGACGTAAGCATGTACTTTTGCTGGGAGTCAATTGGAGAGCGTCATCAACTTTTGCTGCGTTCCTGGACACGCTGGGGTCGGGGGTAATGGATAAGATTGCAAAATAAAGTTTGAGTAGAGAAGTAGATGGACAGAAAGACATAATACTATTTATATATTATCTATAAATTATACATAAATTATATACATATATATATAATTGGTAAGGTGAGTTATAATATATAATGGGTGAGTTATAATATATCTGTGAGTTATAATATATAATTGGTAAGGTAGCACCGAAGCCATAGTAGACAGTGACAGATTGCCTGAATTGACGTCAGCACCAAGATTCTAAATGCCTCAAAATTCTAAGCAACAGGGTGTTTCACATAGGGGTTGTAATACTCATAAAAGTTGGAGAAAAAATAATGCGCTAGACAACCCTTTATTGTGGTATATCCATTATATGAGGTCAAACAAATTAAATAATAAACAGTAAAAAATGGCATAATAGGGCCCCTTTCAAATATAAGTATTATTATTGAGAGATCTTACATTTAAAAGAGCCATCTTAAAAGGTCTATGCTGGGCTAAAACCTTTACTGGAGTTATGGTCCGGATCATTGTTAAGTTATTGATATTTCTGTGTTTAGGATTCCCGTTGAGTTTGGCCGGTAGGCATCTAATCGTTACAGTAACCCTATAACCCTACTAATGGAAACGGTGCGAGAAAGATCCCGTTCCGCCTGTATAATGATGGATTGAATAGGGAGGCTTTCCGGCGCGATTGTCAGCGACAGATGTGACTGGCAGGGGGAACTGACGGGGGGAACAGTGATCTGAGTGGGCGGATGCTTCGGGAAGAAGGGAATAAACATGTCATGCATGTGAGGTTGATTGAACAGTGTGCTGTAAGTTAGCCGTTAGCATTTTGTTAACCCACCAGTTAGGGTGAGTACCGTCTGGCCTGAATAAATGTGGATGGTCCCAAAACAGATCGAAATTATTGATGAAACCAAATTTTAGAGCTGTGCAGGTGGACTGGAGCAAGGTGTGGAGGCTGAGAAGTCTGCTAAAACGCCCCACTCCACGGCCCAGAGAGGGGATGGGACCAGAAAAGTAGACACTCTCGTCACAGGAACTTAAAAAATGAAAGAGATTGTTAAAACCATTTTTGATGAGCTCAGACTGCTCACGAGCTGTGTCGTATGTTCCGACATGGACAATCACACGTCTAATTGAGGACGGGAGCGAGCACAGAAGCCCCGGAAGTTTGCTGGGGATGACAGGGACCGTGGCTCCGGGGAAAAAGTGAGTTGCAGCGTTGAAAAAGCGTGTGTTCCTTATAATGGAGTCTCCGACTATTAATGTGGTCGGAAGGAAAAGAGGCCGAGGGGCTGACAGCCGTGGAACCTCAGAGCCAAAGATTGGAATCGTGGTGTCCACGCTGCAGGGCCCAACAGGAGAGGACGCGGGGCAGCGATGTCAGCACGGGGAGAGGGACTCACCGGCTCAGGGTGAGGAAGACCTCCGGAGCGTCTCAGCACGGCCTCTCTAAGGATCCTGTGGCGGGATCCTGCGGTATTGTTAGCCACCAGTGGCTGTAGAGCAGCGATGTCTGCAGGCGTCGAACTTTGGGATCGGTCCGCTTTGGAGCGAGCTGGAACGGCAGGAGCATCAGCTGATGGAGCAGGACTGTCACCAGACAGCGCTGCAGACTGGTTGGATAGGCCCAGGGGAGGAGGTGAGGCCCCGTCCGGGCCACTCTTGCGCCCTCGGATTACCACTTCGGTCCAGGAGGGCTGACGGTTGGGAGTGGAGCAGGAGGAAGGCCGATGACAGGTGGAGGTGAGGGGGTCCCATACAACAGTGTCCTGGAAAGCTGTGCTTAGCAATGCAATCTGCTTTTTCTGGTCGGCAGCTAAATCCATAAAGCTGGCCAACAGGGACTCTTTGTTGCGCAGCTCGTCCGAGAGCTGTCTGATGTGCTTCTTGAGGTTAGCAATTTTATTATTTGCTATTGTAAGCCGCGGATAATCCTCATTTGGCATGGTGTGGAAAGTTACCAGGAGCTGGCTAATGCTAAAGCTAAAAGCAATAGCTTTAGCTAATGCTATTAGCTAAAGTAAAAAGCTGTATATATATATAAAGCCGCAGAAGGCTTTCACCTCGTAGCTTAGGGAGCTGAATGACCTGCCGTTGCCTGTTGAATGACCAGCCGTTGCTAAATGATACAGTGACAAGCAATAACCTCAAGGTAACGCCACACATTCCGGGTGCAACATTCTGTAATGTTGCGCCTGCGTGAATTCTCACATCAACGCGAACATTCCAGAGAAGCAAGACGCTATTGAACTAGAACCAGTGAGCGACAAAGTTAAAAACCAAAACCTTGTTGTTAACCTTTATTTTCCATTTTTGAAAGTGTTTTATGTTACCGTTCCGTCTATATAGATTTTTATTTGAACTTTGATATTGTTTTTGGACTGAGAAATCGTCGAGTGACCTGAGAGTTCTGAAGCCACGTTACGATCGACGAGAGAAGATGGAGAGCCTTTCCCAATAGGAGCTGAACTACTATCGGTTGGCATCTCCCAGATTAATCTGCCTTCCGGAGGAGGACACACGCTGTTCGAATCAGAGTTGCGGTAGGACTGTTTAGTGCCATCGTTATTTCGACCACGAGTGGATTATATTTTTGCGACATTAACCCAACGCACACGCGGTAAGGTTGGACTCAGACCACGTTTATACGTAGCAGGGTATTTATAGAAACGAATATTCCCCCCCCTCCGTTTTCCAAAATAACATTGTGCACACAGCATCGTTTTCAAAAAAGTTGTCGTTTACATCAAAACGCTTAAATACGCCGTCGAGCACCATTATAACTATGCCAAACCTATGGGCGGCAGTGTAGTAGAGCTTAGATCGGGCCCAGAAAATCAAGCCCGACCCAGCCCGAGCCCGTGCACGTTCTGTCCGAGCCCGGACCGACCCGACACATTAACTGTAATTATGAGCCCGAGCCCGATTTTTTTTTAATACATTTGTAACTTTGTACACATTTGTTACTAGGCCTACTCTGCTAAATTTATATGTAAGGGATAATGTATAGAACGCCGGTCATTATTGGGAAAATAAGCCCCGACAGGGCGAACAGTACACCGACCGACGCGCAGCGAAGTTGTCTTGCTTCGCCCTGAAGGGGCGAAGCAATAACCGGCAATAACCGGCGACGTTCTATACATTATCCCGCTTATTACACGGCTACTTGCCAAAACGAAAAAATAACTTCACATGGTGTGTCTTTTTACAATTTATTCGTTACCAGCATTCTTAGTGTTGATCAGCAGAGAAATAATTTGTCCGCAAAGACGGTGACGTCGCTCAGCAACGGAAGACGCTGGGCTTGACAAGTCACCGGACTACTACCCATGCAAGTGAATGGAGCGTTCCACGGCATTGAGAAGACCCGTGTAATAAAGGCCTATAATATTTCTGTTCATGGCATAGATTTCTCCTCAGATTAGGCCAATAAATCAATGATAAAAATAAATAAAAAAATCGTCGATCAAAGGCCCTGCCCGAGGAAGAGTATAACCTATGTATTATCTCGGGCAGAGAATCTAAACTCTAGTAGGGAGAAGGATAAAGCCGTGCAAGCCAATCAGAATCCTCAGAATCAACAACAACGAATAACACGAGCGTCTTCCTGTAACAAACAAACTGTAAACATAGGGCGCTCATATGACGTTAAGCATTTCCTGGCGCATAATGTGACGCTTCAGAACCTAAAACCCCGTTTCTCCCCGTTGACACGACAACTCATAACCGGCGTTTTCAGAAATCTCCACTTTGGTCTGAGTTTTTAGAAATGATCGTTTTCTGTGACAAAAACAGCGTTTTCGTGTAAATGAGAGTCCAAACCACTTGGAAATACCTGCGTTTTCCCTTTGTGTAAACGGGGCCTCATTCACCCCACGCACGGACTACACAACGTGGTTAGTTTTGTTAGCATCCATTGATTGCACGGCAGTGTAATGTCAAGCTTGAATGCTTACTACGGTTGCATGTTTTATTCAATTGTTGAACTGTGAACATTATCGGTGAACGTTATCTTTGTTATTTTTGTTTCATTGTTATGTTTACTGGTAATGTGATTGCAGCTAATTATATGATATAACTAAACCGAAGCTCAGTGGTTCCGTTAGCATATAACTAGCAATTAGAAAACCAAATATCTGATTACTTGATTCAAAATAGGCCTATTGCAGCTATTGCAGCTATTGCAACTTGACCCATTGAAATTACTGAAACTAATTAATTACAAATTAGAGCATAATGATATTGATATAGCAGAGCTCGAGGTTGATGGTGTTTCGTCGTCAATTTCCCTGGTGGAGGTCACTGAGGTAGTCAAACATCTCTGCAGTGGCAAAGCCCCAGGGATTGATGAGATCCAGCCAGAAATGCTAAAGGCCCTGGGTGTTGAGGGGCTGTCATGGTTGACACGCCTATTCAACATTGCGTGGGAGTCGGGTACAGTGCCAAAGGAGTGGCAAACCAGGGTGGTGGTTCCCCTGTTCAAAAAGGGGGACCAGAGAAAAAGCTCTCGACCTACCGGTCGATCTTCGTTCCTATCCTCACCTATGGTCATGAGGGTTGGGTGATGACCGAAAGGACGAGATCGCGGGTACAAGCGGCTGAGATGAGTTTTCCAAGAAGGGTGGCTGGCGTCTCCCTTAGGGATAGGGTGAGAAGCTCAGCCATCCGTGAGGAACTCGGATTAGAGACGCTGCTCCTTTACTTAGCAAGGAGTCAGCTGAGGTGGTTCGGGCATCTGGTAAGGATGCCCACTGGGCGCCTCCCTTGGGAGGTGTTTCAGGCACGTCCAGTGGGGAGGAGACCTCGGGGAAGACCCAGGACTAGGTGGAGAGATTATATCTCAACACTGGCCTGGGAACGCCTCGGGATCCCCCCGTCAGAGCTGGTCAACGTGGCCCGGGAAAGGGAAGTATGGGGCCCCCTGCTTGTGCTGCTCCCCCCGTGACCCGACCCCGGTTAAGCGGACGAAGATGAGATGAGATGATGAGATGATATTGACATAGGAATTAAAAATATATTTAATGCTAATTACATGTAGGATTTAAAGAAAATCTTGTTGATAATGATTTAAAGGAGATAAGACCATTGAATTAAATTGAGTTAACTCTGAAACTAGAATCTAAATATAACTTTAAATGCAACTTTAAAGGATACCTCACTTGAAGAATTTCCTTGAATTTAACTGATATTTCTGGCAAGTGTTCAAATTGCATTCAACTGCAATTGTTGTTAATCAATGTATGTGTATGTAATGTAACTGTCTTAAGGTACCACTTTTCTATTTGTTTACTTTTCTACAAACTTATATAAACAAGCCGGCATTTAAAACGTATCTGATGGGCTGTGGTGTTATTTTGCTGTAATTACTGTGTTAACTTCTACTGCTCCCTACGTAACCTGGAGACTGGTCCTAATTCACTCTAATTTAACTACAGCTCGTAGTAAGTGCTACATTCACATTTGGGTTTATGAATGCACACATTTTGGGCATGTTCTCAGATTATGAAACACAGGTGTGCAAATGTGTTTGGCACCAACTGCGCTGCAATGATTGTAGCACAAGTGTCAATTGCATGACTCTTTGAAGTTGTGATGCACAGGATAGGATTTGTGCACCTGTAACACCGACTTGTGAACTCGTAGACCCTATTTTGTGTTTACAGTGGTAGAAAAAATATTTACGACTTAAAATGTACTGTTACACATTTGTGACTTTAGAGTAAGCATGCAAAATAAATATTTACGACTTCAAATGTACTGTTACACATTTGTGACTTTAGTGTACGCATACAAAATCTGCTAAAGACTTTTGCTACAATAATACCTTCACAAGATTGGGCTGTTTTTCCCGCTCTATTGGGCTACTTTTTATAACGCACCGGCTGGCTCTTCTCCTAAACACACACACACACACACACACACACACACACACACACACACACACACACACACACACACACACACACACACACACACACACACACACACACACACCAGCAGTGCAATACATTTGACCTTTCAGATTCTTCAGTTCAATTCATTTTACATTTCTGCAATTTAGCAATGCTTTGCGCTTTTCATTCAGCTGTCATTTTATTTGTTTCCAAGCATTTACATTTTCTTAAATGGTGTGCATGTTTACATTGTTTACTCAATTTAGACTTTTGAACTTTTGTTCAAATCCCTTTACTTGATTCAAGCCATTTAACGTTTCTTTGTGGCTTTATTAAAAAAATATTTTCATCCTCACTTTGTAGGCCTACAGCACTCACCGCATGTTCTGCAGAAAATGCATTTTCTAGTTATATTACATTATATGATATAGGTATAGAGCTCCAGGAGTGCGCTCTGTCCAGTTTGAGGTTCAGTCTGATAGCTCATTGGTCAATGGGAAGCAGCTCATTTGCATTAAAGCTATAGACACCGGAAAAGGCGCATTCTGAAGGGATTAAAACAGAGGGGAATAGCGGTAGGCGAGATTTTTTTTCCTAAAAGCTATTGTTTTCTGGGACTCAAATACTATGTTTACCGGTTGGGAAAACACCATAATATGTCTCCTTTAAAGGTAAAACACTTATATATACATTAATACATATACATTTATATATATAAACGATTATTGTTGCCAGCTCTATTATACAGTGAGCTGTATGACAGTGAGGCCAGGAAGTTTTGGAACCGGACTGTAAGGCTATCTCCTCCGTGAGATAGATGAAACAGCTCCAAGATAGCTGAGATGATAGCTCCTAGGTTCTCGTGGCGTGTGGATACTAACCATAGGTCTGGGGATGGGCTTCTGGGGCTTCTTGGAGCCGAGCTTCTTCATTGCGTTGTAGTACTTCTTCTGTTCCTCCGTCATGAAGATGTCCTGTCCCCCTAAGTAAACACAAAGACACTATCACATACCCTGGCCATCCAAGCCAACACAGCTCCTTGCTTGCGAACATCACCACATATATTTGGTTTGGTACATTGTGTGCAACAAATACAACCCATTTCTCCAAAATAAACCAAGCATGTAAAGACCTACACCGACTTTACAGTTTTTTTCAATTGCTTAAGCACAATTTTCAAAACAGGGCCCGTTTTTCATAACAACCACACACACAATCAGCAGAACACCTCAGACCCTTTGCAAAATGAATCACTCTTGTCAAAGCTATACAACAATTTAACAAAACCATATTTTGTCCCCATATGAAACACACACGCTTAAAATGACTTAATTCTTTCGGAACCAGTTAAACACTCGTTTACATTAGATAGCTAGATTGGATTAAGCCTTATACCGATTTTGCTACTCGAACGGACCGTGTCAATTATCCGAACGTACATGGCTTTTAAGAGATTGGATAATGGCCGGAGCATGGCTGAATCCGCTACCCTAGGTGGCGCTGTAGCCCTTTCAACAAGTGGTTATAGAGCCACTTCCAGTTGACCTCTACGTCCCAGCAACAACAAACACAGGCGGCATCAGAGAAAGGGAAAACCGTAACCATTAATAAAAACAGGGAGGCCTTCTGGCAATAAAATCGCCGATCTTCTGAATGAGTAAGTAGTATTAAACGTCACATATTTAAATGTAATATTGTCCGTAGATTTGTTTTCAGGGAGATAGTCTCGAGGTAACGTGTCGGACTTGCATCCGGTCGTCCGGGGTTCAATCCCCACCTAATTAGTAATTTAGGAAGGATTACTGGAGAAATCAAACAACTTTCGATGCCTTTTATTTTCCATTGATTAACCATAGTATTTATCTCAACAGAGGTGGTCTCTGCTAAATGCCGAGAAACTCACCTAAATGGAATTTATGTGGCTGACAATTTGCCATGCAGCAGTGTCTTCATTTCACTATCAGTAACATTAATATTAACATTAACTTTACCATGGGTTTTTGCAAGTTATATTTTGGTTCTGGGGATATTGTAAGACATATTTATTATTGTTTTGTTATGAGTAAGAAGTATAATGTTACAGGTAAAGAATACATGCTTTACATTTAGTCAGCATTACAGAATTATGTGTTCCAGGAATATGCATTTCCTTTGCGTTTCTATTCAGGACGTGACCCCAGGAAGTAAACACTCAGTCGTGTCTAGCTGGTTCAGCGTTTCGTTCAAATCTGTTAAATCCATAGCATTTGAATCGCATCTGTCAACACCTTGTGATTTACATAGCATCGTTGGTATGTATTCTTTGTATTTTGATTACATTTGAAGGTACTAATCACTATTTTGGCATTAGTGTAAAGTTTGTATAGTTTTCATCGCAAGACAGTTCAAATGTGCTACGGCTATACAAATACCATGTTAAGTCACATGTGGGTCATTTGACGACGCTCGTAGTCTTGAAATGACCAAAAAAAATGTTATTCACAAGGAAATATTCTTTATTTTTATTTTTATAATAATATTTTTATTATTGTCTTAAAGGGACTCTTACCTTTGTTGCATTTTTACACTTTTTTTGGATAAGGTTAAATTGGTATTAATAAGGTAATAACACTCTAATATGCAAGACAGACCCACCAGGAGTAAAAACAAACAATTATTTTACTCTCATAATATTTAGTGAAAACTTCAACCAATAAAATTCTTCGGACCGAATGACCTTATTGGCCGACAGACCTGTCTGTTTGCTGCATGGATATATAAGGTTTTCCGTCTGCTTCTTGTGGCGCATTCGGGCCCGCGTCATCAAGGCGCGTCCTCAACTAGAGGGTTTGTTTTGATTCCACGGCAGACAGTAGCGAGTAGCGACCGTAGCGACTGACGGTGGCAGACCAAAGTGGTCCACGGCGTACTGAAACTGCACCATTCAGTCCGATTAGGGGACTCATGTTGGCCACCAACTGCACCATTCAGTCCGACAAGGGGACCCGATTCGGCCTCAGAAGCCAAGTGGTCCCGCTCCCCTGGATGATTCTCAGGACCTCCAGACCGTTGGCAACCAACCGCACCACTTAGTCCGATGAGGGGACCCGTTTCGGACTCAGACGCGAAGTTGTCCCGCTACTCTGGAGCTCCAGACCGTTGGCAACCAACCGCCACACTCAGTCCGATTACGGGACCCATTTCGGACTCAGACGCAACGTTGTCCCGCTACTCTGGAGCTCCAGGAAGACCTCCAGACCGTTGGCAACCAACCGCCACACTCAGTCCGATTACGGGACCCATTTCGGGCTCAGACGCGACGTTGTCCCGCTAATCATAAAATTACAGTGAGCCACCTGCTAAATTTCTTGTTTACTAGACCCCTGGTAGATATTATGACCCCTGGGAGTCTAAACATAACCCATGGGAGTCTAAACATATAACCCATGGGAGTCTAGAACTTTTGTACTGTAGCGACCCTGGGACAGTTAAATACTTTGTGTGTTATGTGTTACATTATATTTCGTTGTCCGTTATGCCAGTTGTTCTATGTGCATGTATTGTACTGTTCTTCTTGTCAATCAGCATGGGGGCGAATCATTAGGTCAGCTGGGGGAGGGCCTTGGAAGAACAGGAGGGTGGGGGCCTGCACGCGAGTGAGACCGTGTTGGGGGTTGCCGGGGTAACCGGGGTTTGTTTTGTGTCGGTTTTCTGCCGTTGGTTACAATGTTATGGGTTTCAGTGACCTGGTTTTGGTTCATTAAAACTACCTTCAACTACTAATGACTCGACATCATTATGGCACCGGCGAGGTCGTTACAGTACTCAGTTAGTTTTGTACTCTAAAAAACAACGCTTAGGGGGTGGGGCATTGGAGGAAGGCGGGATGATTTGAATGTGCTGTAATTCTCAAATGCAACAAAGGTGAGAGTCCCTTTAAACAAAACAATCACAGACAACATATACATACACCATAAGACAACAAACTCACAGGACAATACAAAATACAATACGGGGGGGGGGGATGCAGATCCATACTTTTAAGGTAGTGGCTATTCGTACGGCGACCGTAAGAATTGCAAATAGGCTATTCGTACGGCGCGCCGTAAAAATACTGCATTAGTCTATTTTCACGGCAGGTTATGGTTAGGGTAAGGGTTAGGGTTATTACTATAATCACAGTGTTTCCCACAGACCAATGACCAATGTGTGGTGCGCGCGGGGGGGTGGGCGCGACAAGGCACGGCGGCGTCAGCGCACAAGTTTAGTTTTTACCTGAACTTGTGATTCTGTGACATTCAAGGAATGAATTGCAACAGAAAACTAAAGCTGGAGGTTTTTTATTTCAATTACAAATAAACTCAAGACCTACCTGAACCAATATTTAACTTTTTTAGGAAATATAAAATAAATAGTAACAATATACTACTAGGTACAACAAGGCAACTAACTAAAATATGAAACTGCATTAGCCTAATGTGCAAAGCTTGCATCAGAACACTTAATTCTACGTGGGTTCCTGAAAAATAACTCAAGTGCTCGATCATAAGGGACCTCATTCGGTTCTGGCCCATTTATGGAGATTCTTAATCAATTAGGGCCTTTAGCAGACGCTTTTATCCAAAGCGACTTAAATCAGTTAATACACACATTGACACACCGATGGCAGAGTCAGGAGCAGTTAGGGTTAAGTGTCTTGCTCAGGGACACATCAACCCTCAGCTAGGAGGAGCTGGGGATCAAACTAGCAACCTTTCGGTTACAAGACAACTGCTCTCCCTCCTGAGCTAAGCCGACCCATAATCAGGCTGCCAGGTGTTCCCTTGAAACCTGTTCCTGAGGTCTGTTTTTATCTGGGGATAAAAACAAATAAAATGTATTATCAATAAAGTATTAAAATGCCCATTACTTCAAGAAATATACTAAGGAATATTCTATGTGCTTACCCTATTCACAGCTGAGAAATCCCGCTCGCAATTCACAGATGAGACTTGGACAATCAGGGCAAGGCTGGCAAGGAGACTGAGGCAGGGGTAGAGGTCTAACCACTCATCATACTCACTCGCCAGCAGAGTCAGGAGCTCCTCCTGGCTCTTGTTCTTGAATGAAAGATATAGCACATAAGAGAAAGAGAGAAAGAGAAAGAGATAGAGATTTTCACATACCTGTAATGACCCTGTAATGATATGGTTTTTGAAAGAAAACCACTCTTGGAGGAGCACCTTCTCTTGGTCTGGACAGAATTTTTTTGCCAGAGTCTGCAGCTGTGCAATGGACATATTGTCAGGGAGGGCAGCCGACTGAGGTCTAAGGACATGGAAGGCTCCTAGGATGTCCAGCTCCTGGAACCTCCTTTTCAGTTCTGTCTCCAGGCCAGTAATGTAGGGTTGGATGACCTACAATGAACAGATCAGCACATTTTCTCTACCAGGAACAGAAGGATCGAAATTACTTTCCCGACTCTTATTTTTTTAAAGTTAAAATCTACACTAATCTGTTTCCACCTCACCTGTTGTTTCAGCAACATTTTGTCTGCTGTCCTCCTGGCCTATATTAATCAGTATCTCTCCTGAACAGCCCGGCCCCTGAGAAGCACTGGGTTGTTCAGCACTGTTTTAATGCCTAGGAAAATTCGAAATAAATGTATTATATATTTAATAAACATTTACTAGCCACAGCCATTTGACTGTTCAAGTTAATTTCAGACTAAGCTAACTACCTCCTCAAGCTGCTCCGTCTCGTCTGGACGAGGCCTTTTTTGGCGCAGAAAAAACTTTTCAATACTCATCTGGATTAAAGCAACAAACATTCAGTCAGAATAAAATAATATTAAGAATAGAATGTAATAAATGTTTTCTATTATTTTTGATATAGGCACCGTATAGGCCTATCTAAACTATAACCGCATTTCATCTTAATCGCAGTGTTCGCTGCGTTACCAACGACGTTGTCTATGATGACGGGTGCGGGATGTTCAATATCAATAACGTTGAGTTCATAAAGCTAATATTACCTTTTCTGAGTTAACAAAAAATGTGGGCAAGTGTGTTAGACCACAGTATATCATACTAACCTTTGGTAAACTGCAAATGTCGCCGACCGTCTTCTCTGTGCCAAATATATTTTTCCATTGACCTCAAGCATTGCGCGTGGACAGGAGGAGCGGGCGAATCAGCCGTCAGTGAGTGTGCATGTAACTCCGCGTTTACATGCGGACACATCTGGGGCCGTATTCACAAAGGATCTTAGGGCTAAAAGTAGGTCCTAACTGGCGAATTTAGGAGTAACTCCTAAAAATAATGGGCGTGTCACTCTTAAATTTAGGACTCCTAACTTTTTTCACTAAGAGCAATTCACAAAGTATTTTAGGCCTAAAAGTAGCACCTAAGTCTAGGAGAGCTTAAAAGTCCTCATGAGGACTCCTAACTCAGTAAGACCTATTCACAAAGAATCGTAAAATGCCTGCGAGACGAAATGTTAGGGTATTAAACTTGTTGTGGAGTTAGTGCGCGATGCATTAACATCCCCGACTAACAGGAATAAATCAGATTAGTCCCGAAATAAAATGTTTGGCCACACTACGTTATTTAGCAACAGGGGAAATGCAACTTTGCAATGCCGACGATTTAAAAATATCGCAGTCTGTATATATCAGTCTGTCACGACACAGGACGGGAATCAATAGCAGATCAAAAGGGGATTTATTTCCATACAGTCCAGCGGGCAAATCAGATTCCAAGTACAGGCAGGGTTCGTAAACGGGCAGGCAGGCAGACAGATACTGACGGACAGCTACAGGCAAGAGATCCAAAACGATAGGCAGAAGGCTTAATCCAAACAGGCAGGGTTCAAAACCGGGAAGAACAGTATAGTCTCCAGGGACGCTGGAAGTGGGGGGGCTGCAGCCCCCCCTGGTGGCGAGAGGCTGAATGTGAAATGCAAAAACCCCAGTGGAAATAAATACATAAATACATAAATATATCAGACTATTATTATACTATTGTCATTTTATTGACATAACTCAAACAATATATTTGACTATAGATATCACAAGCAGTATAATAAAAATGAAACTCTCACCGAAGTCCGTAGGTTCACGATACAAACCCTCCCCCCCCCCCCCCCCCCTATTATTATTTTTTTTTTTTTCTCGGTCCTGCTGTGCTCGGCGAGTCGGCTACTCCGACTCCGTAATCCCTTCAGCAGCTCTCAGTCGGGATGTCGGATACGCAATGCAATTGGCCGCCCGATCTATTTTATAGGCAAGGCAAGGCAACTTTATTTATATAGCACTTTTCATACACAAGGCAGACTCAAAGTGCTTCACATATAAACATTGTCATACAATAAAATAAAATAATAGATAAGTAAAAGAAAACATATGCAAGAAATGAGTAAAATAGAAAGTGCAATGTATTTAAGAGAAAATTAAATTGAAAGTTAAAAAGGCTTTATAGTAAGTAAAATTGAAAGTGCAATGTATTTAAGATCAGATCAACAGTCTCTCTGGAACCCAAGTCGGGACTACAAACCGACCTAAAGGAACTTGGTCCTTTCTCTGGAACTCCAATCCAGATTCTAGGACTCTAACCCAGACAGAATTTGGACACAAACTCAGGACTCTAACCCTTATACAAACAAACTCAGGACTCTAACCCTTATACAAATACAAACTCAGGACTCTAACCCTTAACAATATTCTAGGACTCTAACCCAGCTTCTAGGACTCTAGCCCAGACCAAAGGCCTTATTCAACTTATTCTAGGACTCTAACCCAGCTTCTAGGACTCTAGCCCAGACCAAAGGCCTTATTCAACAAATTCTAGGACTCTAACCCAGCTTCTAGGACTCTAGCCCAGACCAAAACGACAAACAAACTCAGGACTCTAACCCTTATACAACCTTTCTCTCTGGTATCAGATCATGTATTTTTCTGGTAAAAATAGAAAATAAAGGGAAAGTTAAAAAGGCATTTTAGTAAAATAAAGGTAAAGTATTTCTGAAAGCTAAAGCAAACATAAAATAGAAAAAGGCATTTTAGTATTAAAATAGAAAATAAAGGCAAAGTTAAATGTATTTAAGATTTAGCAGAAAGCTATAGCAAACATAAAAGTCTTCAGTCTTGTTTTAAAGGTGCTCAGAGTTGGGGCAAGTCTTAAATCCTCTGGGAGTTTATTCCAGCTATTTGTTGCATAGGGGACTCTGGGGATAATTAACAGATTGGTCTCAGATGATCTTAGTGGTCTAGAAGGCTGATGTAGTGGAAGCATATCAGTTAAATATTTTGGGCCTAAACCATGTAGGGATTTATAGGTTAGCAACATGATTTTAAAGTCAATTCTCTGACCTACAGGAAGCCAATGTAACGATTTCAGAATTGGTGTAATATGATCAAATTTTTTGGTCTTTGTTAGAACTCTAGCAGCAGCATTCTGAACAAGCTGAAGCTTCCTCAGAGTTTGTTTTGGGAGACCTGTAAGGAGACCATTGCAGTAATCAAGCTTACTAGTGATAAAGGCATGTACAAGTTTTTGTAAGTCTTCGGTGGACATGAGCCCTCTAAGTCTTGCTACATTTTTAAGGTGATAATATGCAGATTTTGTAACTGATTTGATGTGACTGTCGAAATATAAATCTGAATCCATGATAACCCCTAGATTTCTGGCTTTGATTGAGGTTTTCAGGGACAGAGAGTGAAGGTGTTCGGTTACTTTAAGCCTTTCCGTTTTAGAACCAAATACAATTATCTGTTTTGTCCTCATTTAGTTGAAGGAAATTTCGGCACATCCATTCTTTCACTTGCTCAATGCACTGGCACAGCAGATCTATGGGCCGATAGTCATTTGGTGATAGCGATACATAGATTTGCGTGTCATCAGCATAGCAATGATGGTCAATATTGTTATTTTGCATGATTTGCCCTAGTGGGAGCATGTAGATGTTGAATAAAGAGGGTCCTAAGATCGAACCTTGTGGGACTCCACATGTCACGTTGGTTGATTCTGATACAAAGTCGCCAATGGACACAAAGTAGTTCCTATTTTGTAGGTAGGACCTGAACCAATTTAAGACGGTGCCTGAAAGCCCCACCCAGTTTTCTAACCTGTCCAGAAGTAATGTATGGTCTACAGTGTCGAATGCAGCACTGAGGTCAAGTAGCATTAGTATTGAGATTTTGCCAGAGTCTGTGTTAAGACGGATGTCGTTTACAACTTTAATAAGGGCGGTCTCCGTGCTGTGCAGGGGTCGAAATCCTGATTGGAAGGTGTCATAGCAACCAGTTGATGCAAGGAAGTGATTAAGTTGCTGGAGGACAACTTTCTCAATGATTTTACTTATGAAGGGTAGATTTGATATTGGTCTGTAGTTGTTAATAACAGAGGCATCTAGGCTCCGCTTTTTTAAAAGGGGTTTAATAACTGCAGTTTTCAAAGCTTTTGGGAAATTGCCTGACTGGAGAGAGTTGTTAACTATCTGCAACATGTCTGCTGCTAGGCAGTCGAAAACATTCTTAAAGAGGTTGGTAGGTATAGTATCAAGGCAACAGGTGGATGTCTTTAGTTGTGTCACAGTTTCCACAAGATTTTGAGAGTCTATAACATTAAAGCATGCCATCCTTGCCACGTTATTTTTGCCTGAACAGGGTGGTAGTCCAACATTTTTTTTTGAAGTGGAGATATTGATGGCGCGTCTGATACCTTCAATTTTATCAGTATAAAAAGCTGCAAACTCATTGCATTTCTGCGTGGAATGGAGATCAGGTGGAATTTGTGTTGGGGGGTTGGTCTGTCAACAGTTGCAAATAGGGTTTTTGCATTATTAGTGTTGGTTTTAATGATATTGGAGAAAAATGTTTCTCTAGCATTTTTTAAGTCTAAATTGTAGGCACGGAGGCTCTCTTTATAGATATTATGGTGAATATGAAGTTTTGTTTTACGCCAGATGCGTTCAACCTTCCTGCATTCTTTTTTCTGTGCTGTTACAGAAGCAGCTTTTCTCCAGGGTGCCTTTTGCTTTCCAGAAATCGTTTTAACCTTATAAGGTGCAATGACATCTATGACTTTCAAAATTTTCAAATTAAAGTTTTCTACAAGATCATCAGCAGAACATGGGTTTAGAGGTGGTAGCAAGGAGATGGCCTTTTTAAAAAGTACATATACAGTGTATGTTACAAACCATTTAGGCAGTGTTCTAAATACACTTCCAAAGCTTTTCAAATCTTATTTGGTGTTTTATTGGTCCTGGTGCAAAGTAAACGATGTACAAAGTAATTAAGGTACAAAGTCAAACCGAAGAAGTGATTCAGGAAATGATTTTGTTAGGGGACCAATCACAGCCCTTGCCGTCTCCGTTGCGTCGAACAATAGGTCCATGGTTTCGACGCATAGTTAAAAATATTGGATGTGCACATAAGCTACGGAGAGAGGGGCTGTTTCCCAATGTCAAGGAAGCATGCTCAACGGCCGCCCTTTTAAGGACGCTACGTCATAGAACGCCGACAAGCACTGTTCCAATGTTGAGGACACTCGAAAGCCGCGCCATTTTTGCGTCCTTTGTTTTTGAGAATTCCGAGATTTTTCAAGGATGCATCGCTGCATCCTAGACGAGCCAAAACTACCCACAATCCTCTGCGTTCACTGGGCGGGTTCTTGAAAATGGCAGAGCAGTAGCCTACACGTTCAAACGAAGTGAAGTTATATTAGTTTTCAGAAATATTTTGTGCCGTATTGCTTTTTATAGATTCATCATGTTAATGCAAATAATCAAGCCTAAAGACCTGTGCCACTTTTCAAACGTTTTTGCAACTTAATGATACGTTGCTATATTTTGCATGGACGTTGCTGGTAAACACCACAGTCACCAATGTCAATTTACTCGCTCACAAGATTACATTATTTATGTATACCTATTTATGTTTGTGTTGAATCGTTATTTTTTAGGGTCAGCCCGGCAAACGGAGGCTTTTGTGCGCCTTAGGGTGGCGCACAAACATTTGTTTACCGGTGGAAGGGATAGTGCCACTATCCAATGTTGTAAAATTAATGCACAACCGATCATTTGCAATGTTTGTAATTTTTAATGAACGTATATAATTGTATTTTATATGATATACTTATGTGTTCAAAGCACTGGTAGATTGTAGGCATATATAAATGAATGAATCAGATCAGTTAAATAATATATCCAAATAAATACACGTTTATCATCTCTTTCTTTGTCTTTTCCCCCCTGCATAATAGTAATCAACCGTACTGTAAATGTGATGCATGAATTAAGTTCTCAGACAATTTCACTTAGTTTTATAAAAATTGAATGGATTTTCCTTTTAATAAAGACAATTCGATCAACCACAACAAAGCTTTTGTGACTTCCCCAAAGAGGCTCTATGCGAAGGAGACATGACCGCATTCATAACAGACAAAAGTCAAATAAATATCGACCAGCTTGATTGCTGCCATGTTTTATTCATAAGCGCACATGTGTTTACAAGCGGACACGCAGTATTAAAAAGCGGAAGCGGAAGCGCTTCCACACTACCATGTCGTTCCCAAAGTCCGACGTTACGAACGCTAGGAAGCACTCGAGCTAGCACTCTAGTCTCATCTCCATAGGACGCGACTAGCAAGGACGCGTCCTAGCAAGGCTGCAGCCTTCACTTTGGGAAACAGCCACGGTCTCCGACAGGCTGTCCGGCTATGGATAGGGCTCCCTGTGTCTACTTACAGCACTTTAACATGCACACGCATTTGAAAAGGCGCCATCCAGGTGTTACTATCACCGTTGCTGTGAAAAAAAAAAACGAGCTGTACAAACCCAGCTCACTGGGAATTCAGAAACGGAAATGCCATAACAAAGTTACGTACCGTATCGTACCGTACCGTGACTTAAAAACCGAGGTACGTACCGAACCGTGACTTTTGTGTACCGTTACACCCCTACTTCACACTAGTCGCACTCACGAGGCAGTCTGGTAGCAAACAGTACCTAACGTGACGATCTGACAAAGTGAGCAGAAAGGGCAGCGTTTAAATACTCCACCAATCAGTGCAAAATGAGGGACAGGTGGACAGAGAAAATGGAGGGAACAAACAAAACGCAGGAAGTTGCCCAAATAAGGATATGGGCGTCACCCCGGACACATGACCAACACATGGCTCCAATCATAAACAAAGTCCAGAGTTATCACACTCCAACAGGTAGGGGGAGACAAAAACAACAGTCCATGCGAGAATCCTGACACAGTCAGCCGTGCCATAAACATTCCTTTGGACATTCAACAATTACAAAGGATCAAAGCCAACTTCATAGCAATTGCAGGTATGCCCGGTGTGGTCGGTGCTATTGACGGGACACACATAAAAATAATTGCGCCATCAAAAGACGAGGACGTGTTCGTCAATAAGAATAAAGTGCATTCCATGAACACGCAGGTTGTATTTGATGCAAATTTTAACATAGCCTACTGGATGTTGATGCAAAGTGGCCTGGAGCTTCAGCTACCCATGATTCGGGCATTTTAATGGTGAGCGGTCTGAGGCAGCTTTTTGAGATGTACCAGTTGGGTGTCACTTGCTGGGTGACAGTGACTATCCATGCAAGACGTGGCTCTAAACACCCTACCTCAATCCACAACCGGGAGCACAGTTAAAGTATAACATGTAAGTGATTACGCAGATTACGCTTAGTCCTATGCGTAAAACACATCGTATTGGCTCTTTGACGCCTTTTATTTGTTGAATCCATATTTATTATTGTTTACTGATTTCCTCCATATATGCTAGAGCACACAAACATACAAATGTTGTGGAGAGAGGAATTGGGCAAATGAAACGTCGGTTTCATGTCCTCCACGGCGAAATACGCCTCACCCCAGAGAGGGCAAGCACAGTAATCACTGTATGTGCCATTCTACACAACCTCTGCAAGCGGAGGAACATTCCACAGCCAGACGTTGATGATGATGATGATGATGATGATGATGGCAATCAACATGACAATGAATTTGGCCATGTGGAACGGAGTGGACTGGCATTTAGGGATCACTTTGAAAACACATTTTAGGTAAACACCTTGGCACAAATCAGTCAACACTGGTGTAGTTCATAACATTTATTTTATTTTCAATTTCACGTATTTTTTTTGTTTGCTTTCTCTCTTGAACGTGCAGGCTACAACGTCATTATTGTGGTCTGCACATAATTGTCATCATGCGTGTATTCTGCTAACTGCACTATAACTACTTAATAGGAATTAATTTCTAGCCTAGGCTATTTCCTTGTTTTTCGGTGATTTAGTGGGCTCGTCTGAACAACCAATCACCGAACTGACCGCTTCTAAACTCGTGCACGAGAATTGACGTAATCCATAGCAACGGCGCGTCACTCTTAGTTCACTCTTAGTTCATTCTTAGTGATTCATCCTTAGTAAGAGTAGGTCTCAGCGGCTTTGTGAATAACTTTTAAGAAAAAACTCCTACGTAAAATGTTTTAGCGCGAGTTAGGAGCACTCCTAGCGGTGAGATAAAATGCTTTGTGATTACGGCCCCAGATCCGCATAGATGTGGAAGAACAGCTCAATCGGAATAGAAAAGTATCATATATATACGCCTCAATCGGAATACAATTATCTGTTCGGAATATAATTCTATGCGGAATAGAAGAGGTGGTGTAGTCCGCTATAAACACTTATTCCGATTAGTTTGGGGTTTAATTTGCAATTGGTCCACTCCGTCTGTACTTTAATGCACACCGAACTTTACCGCTGTCAAGGAAAGTGGATTTATTGCCTGATTCACGTCTTTGTTATTATCCCTCCTTAGTAGTTACAGTAGTCCGTTAACTTATCAACCCCAGCGTGTCCGGTTGCTAAGCGACGGGTGACATCGATGGGTTCATGTGTTCGCGTATCGTCGCTCTCGCTCCGTCTCCGTGTCCGTGTCCGTGTCCGTGTGTGTGTGTGTGTTTGTGAACGAGAATGGCAGGGAGAACGAGTGCTATGCGGAGACGAATGAACGGACCGATTCTTAGATTTCCAAATCGCGTAAAAAAAATAAAAAAAAGACAGAATCAATTTGTGTCGCTCGATGCTGATTCTGTGGCGCCGCGCCACACAATGGTCTATGTATGGGAAACACTGAATTAATTACTATAATTACGGTCGGCCCGGTTAGGGTTAGCGCCGAGCAGACTGATAGGTCAAGTGCGGTCACGTGACAAGCTCGGTCGCCGTACGAATAGCCACTGCCTACTTTTAAATAAATTACTTTAAAATGTCCAGTTTCTTAAGTTCATACTTATAAAGTTCCAGGGTTCTTCTTTACCACAGTCATGGTCATTGAGAGCTGATGCTACTCGCTCCATTGACAGGAGGTCTAAAAAGTCCTTCAGCCAATTGTCAATGCTGAAGCAATTGGGTTTACGTATCTTCCAATTTATCAAAATAATTCGCTTCGCTGACAGGAAAGCCAAGGCTATGATGCGTTGGGTGACTGTTGATTCTATGTCTTCGACTCGACTCCCTAGAAGGCAGGTTAATGGGCAGAGTGGTATTCTCACATTCAAGAAAGAAGACATTAAAAATAACACATTTCCCAAAACATTGTACTGCGGGGCACTGCCACAATTGATGTATCAATGTTCCTGCCTCTCCGCAACCATGCCAACACAAATGAGAGAGGGAATTGTCCATTTTCTTTAATCTGCTTGGTGTTATATAAGCCCTGTGTAAAAAATTGTATTGAAGAATTTTATATCTTACACATTTGGATAGGGTTATAGTGTTTTTTGTTACTGTATCCCACTGTGCATTACTCAAGGATATGCCCAAGTCCTGCTCCCATTTGTGTTGGATAGAGGATAGGTTATCAACGGAGGCAGTGGTCAACAACTCGTACAACCTTGACACTGTTCTCTTTTCTGATGCAATCTCCCTCAATTTTATATCCAACTCTTCATCCTGGATCTCTACTGTGTTTTTTTTTTTAAATAAGTAACCCCAAAATAGATTTCAATTGTAAATACGCAAAAAAGTCGACATCTTTTAAATCATATTGTGTTTTTAAGACATTAAAGGGTACCATATATCCATTCTTCACTATCTTACCCACTTGGTTTATACCTCTTTGTTGCCACGATTTGTTTGTTAATGTTTTACCACCAGCTTTTAATACAGGGGTACTCCATATAGGGCATGATGGTAAATATGCTCAATTGAAGGGGAGACGTTTCTGGATAATTTTCACAACCTCACAGGAAAATTTTATTAGAGGATTTTCTATTTTCAAGTTGGTTTTATGGTAATACCATAAAGCGGTTAGGGAGAGGGATTTGTCTTGGTTGGCTAAAATGTTTTCGTCGACCCACTTCCAACTCCCAAACTCGCTCTGTCCTGTATAGGCCCACAACAAAGGAAACCTAGCATTATAGGCAAGGTAATAAGAATAAACATCTGGGACTCCCAATCCACCTTTTTCCTCGGTCTGGTTAATCTTCCGTAATTTATTCTTGGTTTTTTATTGCTCCACAAGAAATCTGTGAATAATTTATTAATTTCTTTGAACCAGTAAAGCGGGAGTTTAAGAGGAATTGCTTATATAAGAAATAATAATCTTGGTAAAATATTCATTTTAAGCACTTCTGCTCTGCCCCATATTAAAATGGGTAGAACTGTCCATCTCTTAATGTCCTCCTTAATTGTTTTAAGGAGGAGAGGGCCATTTAAATCAAAGATATCCTCAATGGTAGTCTTAATGTTGATTCCTAGATGTCTCATACCTTGTGGCTTCCATTGAATGTGGGCTGAACCCAGATGTGAAGGAAAGGTCATAGTATTTAATGGGATGGCTTCACTCTTATTAAAATTCACCTTATACCCTGAAAACTTCCCAAATAGCTCAATTAATTTCATCACTTGCGGGATTGACTGATGTGGTTGTGATAATGTTAATAACAAATCATCCGCAAATAGATTAGCTTTAAAATCATGACCCCCAATCTGGATACCAGTGATTTTCCTCTCAGCTCGGATAGCACATACTAGAGGTTCTAAGGCCAAAATGAAGAGTCTTAGATCTTAGAAGTTGGAAAGGTTCGGATACAGTTCCATTAGTTCTAATTGAAGCACTAGGGTTGTTATAGAGGGCCTTCATCCAGTTGATAATAACTGGTCCATAACCAAATTTTGACATAACATGAAACAAATAATGCCACTCTACCCTGTCCAAGGCTTTCTCAGCATCCAGCGTGGCTATTGCTGGATGCTGTAGAGTGCTGGCTGTCGCCATTACCTGGAAGTCTTCTCATATTATTGGAAGCAAATCGACCTTTAATAAATCCTACTTGATCAAGATGGATCAATGAGGAAATGGCGGTCTCCATTAGGGCTGGGCGATATATCGATATTTAAAATATATCGATATTTTTTCAAACGCGATATGAAACGAGACCATATCGTCAATATCGATATAATTTCATTTGCGTTGAAATTACAGCACATTTGTTCCAAATAACACCAGTTTCGAACCGCGCCTGCCGCTTGCTATTTCGTAACTCTGCTTATGCCTCTCCCGCTCTGCCTCCGGCTCACACACAGTCTCTGCCTGCCCCCCCCCCCCCCCCCCCCCCTCACGTCACTTTTTGAAACATGAGCCGTGTTCGAAATCGTTCACTATTCATTGGGTATTTTAAGTGCACTATATTGTGCATGAAATTAACCACTGAGAATTCGAACACCACTACAAAATGGCGAGCACCCTATATAGTGCACTATATCCGTGATAGGGAACGATGTCGAACACGGCTATGGAGTCCGCCTGCGCATGCAGCTCCGAGGAGCTTGTTTGCAAGCGAAAGACCAACGGCTCCATAGTATGGAAATGGTTTGGATATAAGTTGTCTGACGAATTACAAAATCACGTAATTTGTGGAGTGTGCTTAAAAACTGTCGCAACCAAAGGGTTGCAATTCTGTCCATAATATTCCGGAGGTGCACACAGCTTTTGGCCGTGATATTATATATTATAATGTTCTCAAATACGAGGCGGAGGCAGTGTCTAGTCCACGGTTTATTCAACCATCAAACTGTATTCAATTCTGAACGGTAGGAATATTTATTGTAAATCGAAACGGTAGGTAGGTATAGTAATAACGGTAACTCCACAGTAACTTCAAGGTTTCTCACTCCGCGAGACCCAAACATAAAACATTAAAGGTGACATGAAAATCTCACTTTATGAGGTTTTCTAACATAAATATGAGTTCCCCTAGCCTGCCTATGGTCCCCCAGTGGCTAAAACTTGCGTTTGGTGTAAAACGAGCACTAGCTGTTCTGCTCGCCTTTGAAAAAACTGAGGCTCAAGCGCGTTGATTTGGAATGTCTTGGTCTGTCACAAAGCATCTAAGCTCCTCCCCTTACTCTGCCTGGCCCGCCCAGAGACGTTGGCCCGCCAATGAGACACGACCGTGCGAGCGCCACATGTGTGTGTGAACACACACACTGTAACGCAAGTGTATCTTGTCGGTTCTTTGACGTCTCTTGTATTTCCACAACGAGACTGTATTGGGGGTTATCTGAGCTAGTGGTGGATTCAATGATTCGCTTATGCGACCCAGTTCGCGTGATTCAGTTCGCCACGAGGAGTCGTTCGCGAATCGTTCGTTCGTTCGTTCGTTCAGTCGAGTTTCCAGTAGCACTAACTCCACAGAGTCTGACTGACTCAGCAGAGAACCGTGCAATGGGGTCCATTCCATGATGCGATTTACCGCTACCGGAAACCAGGCTGAACGAACATTCGATTTGTGAACGACTCCTCCTAGTTCAGTCGAGTTTCCGGTGAATCGATTCACCGGAAACTCGACTGAACGTGGAGGAGTCGTTCGCGATTCAGCCTAGTTTCCGGTAACGGTGAATCGCATCATGGAATGCACGCCATTGCACGGTTCTCAGTTGAGTCAGTCAGACTCAGTGGAGTTAGTGCTACCGGAAACTCGTTCAATCGTTCAGTCGAGTCTCCGGTGAATCGAATGGTGAACGAGACGACCGAACGAACGAGAGAGACGAACCGGTTCAGTTCGTTCGTCCTAAAGACTCGGTCATTCGAACCGGTTCGCGAACGAACGAGCCAACACTAATCTGAGCCATGGTTGAGAAGGAATTGGGGGAAAGCAACTTTGGCTTTGACTCGCTGAAGTACATGAACTGCGACATGCCTCCCGTGTGTTCTAGAATATTTACAGAACACGGCTAAAGGCTATGTGCGCCTCGCCATTGCGATACATCCACTGTAAACAGAGCGCATGGTACCGTGGCTGCACGGCAGAATTTCGGGAACGTCTTTGAATACTGTGTTAGTTGCCCACTAATACCTATATTACAGAATAAATAAAATAGCATGTCATGTCCCCCCCCCCCACGCAGTCGTTACGGTTCATAATATTTCGGAGGCGCACAAAGCTTTTGGCCGTGATGTTATATATTATAATGTTCTCTAATACGAGGCGGAGGCAGTGTCTAGTCCACGGTTTATTCAACCATCAAACTGTATTCAATCCCCTTTTCCTTTTCCCATGTGCGTCCATTAAACCTGTGGAAGTGAGAAATGCGTTTGCAGAGCCTTGGGCCGTGTTCCAATACCAGTACTGTCCGTACTGCGTACTCAAAATTTGAGTACGCAGTACGTTCCAATTCAGATCCGGCGAAAAGAAGTATACTTCAAGGACCCGGATGCCGTACTCAAAATGGGCTAATCGTGAAGTGTGGATCGAAGGACACTCTCCGTACTCAACGGCAGCCATCTTAGCTACGTACCGGAAGAGGCGGAGCCAGGCTGAGCCAAAGTCGGCGCATTTTCCACATAGCCTGCATTAAAAGAGTCATTTTGTAGTTTTTATAGCTTTTTATAGCTGCTAGGCGTAAAGAGTTCACCGTTCAAAGCGGGATGTTTATTGCGGGGGAGGAGCCGCGGCGGCAGTCGTGATCGTAATTTCCGGTTAGTGCACCACGGAGTACTCGATTTGGAACAGCACTCAGATCTGAAAAATAACGTACTCAAGTGAGTACGGATAGTGCAGATAGTGTACTTCCTTTAAGTATACTCATGGAAGTACGGGTATTGGAACACGGCATTGGTGTTTTGGGAAAGACTTTAGCTGGCCGTCAGGGTATTAGCAGACATACCGAGGACGGCACTGTGAAACAACGGCTAGCAAGCGAGATAAAGCGGAGCAAATTGGAAGCCAACCGACATGACGTCGTCACACGTATCCAGTGGACGATCAACGGAGCATTCTCTGAAGCCAAGGGCTACAGAGGAGAGTTTGCATGGAAGTACAGCAATACAGGAGAACCTGCACAGCGCTTCGTTAAGGACACGCTCGCAAGTCTGTTGTTCAGAGAGATCAAGTTCATCATCAGCGGGGTCTGTAGCAGTCAAAGTAAGAGCAAGAGCCGAAGCAGCAAAGGCACGGCTGTCCTATGCTGAAGAGGAAGCTAATCTGAGGCTACAACAAGCTAAGTTGGAAGTGTCTTTAGCTCAAACATAAAAAAGAGGCTGCAGCAGCCATTGCTGAAGCAGAGACATTTGAAGCTGCTGCTGATGTTTAGGGTGAGAGACATAGTTGTGACCTGAACATAGACTCTGTTCCTTTAGAAGCCTCACAACGAACAAAGCAGTATTTGCTTGATCAACTTAAAGGGGACCTATTATGCTTTTTCGACTTTTATGACCTATAAACGTTGTTATAATGATTGATAGTCATGTTAACCATACTAAAGTGTCAAATAATGACGCATATGCATTTCAACGTATTCCCTGCTGACAGTCTGGGGTGGTTGTACAGAGCGCTAAACACTCGGGACAACGTTTGCGATTCACTTGTTCACATTTCCGGGAAATCATCTACGTAGAGGCACTCCTGCCACGCCCCCATATGCCTGGTCAAATCTGCCCCCACGCGCGCTTCAAGGAAGGTAACCAATCACAACGGAGTTGGGTTGGCAGGAGGGGGGCGAGGGGGCGGAGAAGGACGATACCGAGCGTTGACAGAGAATGCTGAAAGCGCCCAGATGAGAGGAAGAGTTTCCCGAAAATCTACATAGTTTTTTGTGCTGTGATTCGTGTCAGGTTGCACTATAGGAGTCATTAATAAGAAATTAACACCAGAAAAGTAGTATAATAGGTCCTCTTTAAAGAAAGGGATTCAGAATTACAGTCATGTGATAACGGTGACACACTAGAAAAGACAGCGCCGGTCCCTATCCATGTGTCACCTCCACCACTAAAGCCTGAAGCCAGTCCTTTCTATCCGCATCAGAACAATACTGCTCCACATTGTCTCATCTCACGGCAGCCTTACATCAGGGCATATGAGGACAGCCACAAGCTATTCAACAGGTTGCCTGGAGACGTTTGTTTACCTCAAATCAAGTCCAGTGGTGAGCATGCTACTCCTGCACACCACTTCAGACCACAAAATCCCACATGCCACGCCATACCGCCAGGCTCCAATGACGGCAGTTCACACATAAATGACTTTGTCAGGTATCTGGCCCGCTGTGAGCTTGTGGCTACAGGCTTACTTCAATTCAATGACAAACCCCAAAACTACAGAGGATGGAAGCGTTCCTTTTTGACTGCCGTCAGCGGCATAAAACTGGAAGCGAACGAGGAGATGGATCTTCTGCTAAAGTGGCTCGGGAAGGAGTCAGCTGAGCATGTTGAACAGATATGAGCCATACACATCAATCGGCCAGAAGCAGGACTGGCCATGGCATGGGAAAGGCTCGAGCTAACATATGGCCCAGCTGAAGCAATAGAAAATGCTCTGTTCAAACGCATTGACAGCTTTCTAGAAATAATAAACCGATATGGACCTAAGCTGACAAAGCTGGGTGATCTACTGATGGAACTGCAGGCTGCTAAAGCTGAAGGAGACTTACCAGGCCTAGCTTTCCTTGACACAGCGAGAGGCGTCAACCCAATTGTACAGAAACTCCCGTCTCGTCTCCAGGACAGGTGGGTGAACCCTGGTGCAGCCTACAAGCGTCAAAACCAGGTGAGCTATCCTCCCTTTGGCCTCTTTGTCGATTTTGTAAGCCAGCAGGCTCGCATTGCAACTGACCCAAGCTACAGCCTCATCGGCTACACAGACATGGCCCCCAGAACAGAGAAGACGGCGTGGAAGCCGAACAGACAGCGGGAAGTGTCTGTCCACAAGACAGAGGTGCCATCCAGAGCCACATCTGACACTGGTGAGCCTCCAACAAGATACGACAACAGCGACAAACTGTGTCTGCTGCATAAAAAGCCGCACCCTCTCCGTAAGTGCCGAGCATTCAGAGAGAAGCCTATTGACAAGCACAAAACACTCCTCAGAGAAAACAATGTGTGCTTTCAATGTCTCTCTTCCTCATCTCATATAGCAAAGAAATGCAAACTCAATGTCCAGTGTTTTGAATGTAAGAGCGAAAGGCACAACACAGCGCTTCACCCTGGACCCGCACCCTGGCAGCAGGAGGCTGACCCTACTTCTGAGTACGGCGGGGAGGAGGATGGAGCTTCACCACAGTCTCAGGTCACCAACAAATGCACGAAAGTCTGTGGTGGGGAACTTACAGACCGCTCCTGCTCGAAGATATGCCTCGTCAAAGTGTTTCCAGCCGGCCACAGAGAAAAAGCAGTGAAACTGTATGCGATCATTGACGAGCAGAGCAACAGGTCACTGGTTCGCCCAAAGTTGTTTGACATGTTCAACGATCAAAGTCCAAGCGCTCCTTACACACCGAGAACATGTGCTGGAGTGAAGCAATCAGTAGGCAGAAGGGCCAGTGGCTATGAATTGCAGTCTCTGGATGGAACCGTTCGCGTCCCGTTGCCAAGCCTCATAGAATGTAACGACATGCCTAACAACAGAGAGGAGATTCCGACCCCCGGAATAGCTCTTCAGCATGCTCTTCTAAGATCAATGGCACAGCTCATCTCAGACATTGACTTAGAAGCCCCCAAGGACCAACCTTTCTGTGAAACTGACCAACTTGGATGCACGGTGTTCAGGCGGACCAGGGATGATAACCAGGTGGCTCCCTCCAATCAAGATGCAACGTTCATGGATATAATGGATGAAGGACTGCGAAAAGACTCAAGCAACAGTTGGGTGGCGCCATTACATTTCGATAGCCCACGCCCATGGCTCCTAGACAACAAGCCACAGGTGCTGAGGCGTCTCATGTCTCTCAAGCGTAACTTTGAGAAAAAACCTGAGATAGGAGACCACTTTCTCATCTTCATCCAAAGAAACCTAAGAAAATACGTGTGGTGTTCGATTCCAGTGCCCAGTACAACGGCGTATCACTCAACAACATGCTGTTGACAGGAGCTGACCTGAAAAACCCACTACTGGGAGTACTGATTCGATTTAGAAGAGAGGCCATCACTTTCATAGCCGACATAAAACAGATGTTCTCTCGCTTCCTGGTAAGAGAAAAAGACCGTCACTTGTTTTCTCTGGTTCCAGAACAATGATCTCTCCAAAGCCATCGTGGATTACCGAATGAACGCCACATCTTTGGTAACAGCCCTTCACCTGCAGTGGCTATTCATGGTCTACACAAGTCTGTTCAAGGCAGCCACGTCGACCCAGATGTGCAGCATTTTGTGTTGCATGACTTCTACGTTGATGATAGGCTGAAATCCCTGCCCACAGTTCAAGCTGCTGTCAGCCTGCTAAAACGGACACAGGAAGTGCTCTTCAAGTCTACTCTGAGGCGCCACAAGATTGCAGCGAACAGCCAAGAGGTCATGGACGCCTTTCCATCCAGTGACCATGCAAGTGACCTCAAAGACCTTGACCTCCATGCAGACATGCTACCGCTTACAGCGCAGTCTTGGGCTTGACTGGAATCTTAAGACAGACTGATTCCTTTTCAATGTCTCCAGTGAGACCAGTGTTGTGTGCTCCCTGAAAGTGACGGATAGTAATGGCAACAACCGTATTGGATTTGTAATGGGCAAAGCCAAGCTGGCCCCCCACCCTGAACACACAGTGCCAAGACTTGAACTCTGTGCAGCAGTGCTTGCAGTTGAATTAGCAAACCTGGTCTCAGTAGAACTAGACCTACAGCTTGAGGCCATAACCTACTACTCGGACAGTAAAGTAGTCCTGGGCTATTTTAGCAATGAGACCAGGCGCTTTATGTCTATGTCAGCAACCGGGTGTTACGCATCTGAAGATCTTCCCAACCAGACCAGTGGCGCTACGTGCCTACAGACCTGAACCCTGCAGATCACGCAACACAACACGTTCCTTCCCTGCTGGTCAACTGAAACACACCAGCTTGCTTAGTGGTCCCAGAAAGCCGGAGCAGAGCAATTTTGAGAGCACTTACGACCTTGTTGAACCGAGCACAGACCCAGGCATCCGCCCTCTGGTTTCTGCCTTAAGCACCACAGCCTCACATAAGCAGCTGGATTTACAACGCTTTGCTAAATTCTTTTACCTGGAAGTCATTAACTCGTGCAGTCACTCGCCTCGTTCACATAACCTGTCATTCTAAGACAGATCACGGAGAGAACAGAGTATGCAAGGGCTGGCATTACTGCAAAGCTGAATTCACAGTCGAAGAATCAGAGAAAGCGTCAGCTGTAATCATCCAAGCAGTTCAACAGGAAGTCTATAGCCAAGAGATGAAGTGCATTCAAAAACCAGAAAAGATGCCAAAAACAAGCCCTCTCAGAAATGTGGACCCGTTCATTGACACACGTGGCCTTCTCAGAGTTGGAGGCCGTCTTCATCATTCAAGTCTTGATCGGAGTGAAAAGTCTCCCCTGATTATTCCTGGACAGCATCACATCGCCACTTTGCTCATCAGACACCACCACAAGGAAATCCATCATCAAGGCCGTCACTTTACAGAGGGGGCGGTCCGTTCAGCTGGCCTTTGGATAGTCGGAAGCAAGAAAAGAGTAAGCAGCATCATCCACCAATGCATAATATGCAGAAGGCTCAGAGCTCCACTCAGCATCCAGAAAATGGCAACATCGTCTGTCAACAGATCCTCCATTCTCCAGCGTTGGTCTCGATGTCTTCGGCCCATGGGACGTCTCCTCACGCAAAACCAGAGGCGGCTTTGCTCAAAGTAAAAGGTTGGCAGGGATCTTTACGTGCATGAGCATAAGAGCTGTGCACATTGAAGTCATTGAATCTCTCGACACCTCTACCTTCATCAACGCGCTACGGCGCTTCTTTTCAGTGCGCGGGCCGGTCAAACACATTCGCTCTGACCGCTGGACGAACTTCATTGGCCCCTGTAAAGAACTGAAGGCAGCCTCAAACATTAACGCTGGAGGAACATGATGCAATGTTCCTCCAGCTGAAGGACAAGCTCACCCACGAAGTGATAGTGACTTTCATGGCAGAAGTCGCAGCGATCATCAACGCCAGGCCACTTGTTCCAGTGACTATGGACCCTGATGATTCGTTCATACTCACGCCTGCTGCTCTTCTCACGCAAAAGATGAACATTGTTCCTGCTCCTGCGGGTGAGTTTGGAGTTGCTGACCTCTACAAATCCCAGTGGCGACAGGTTTAGCACCTGTCCAACACCTTCTCGGACCGCTGGAGGAAGCAATTCCTCCCAACACTGCAGGCCCGCAAGAAGTGGCAGTCCACTCAGCCAAACATTCAGCCTGGAAGTGTTGTCCTCCTAAAAAAAACTGCCAAGCAACTAGGAATGAATGGCCTCTTGGACTGTTTACACAGACCTTCCCTAGCAAAGATGGGAATGTGCGCCAGGTTGAGGTGAAGATCATCAAAACAGGTGGGACTAGCCTCTTTCTCAGGCCAGTCGATGAAATAGTTCTCCTTCTACCTCCAGAGGAACAGTGGACTGTTTAGCAAATGGAATGTTTTCTTTTTTATTGACTGCTGGGTGACGTGCATCCATGTCAGGCGGGGAGTGTTTTGTTATGAGTAAGAAGTTTAAAGTTACAGGTAAAGAATATATGCGTTACATTTAGTCAGCATTACAGAATTATGTGTTCCAGGAATATGCATTTCCTATGCGTTTCTATTCAGGACGTGTTCACTTTAAGACGCTCTGTTCCAATCGGTCTATCGCGTGACTCCAGGAAGTAAGCACTCAGTCGTGTCTAGCTGGTTCAGTGTTTCGTTCAAATCTGTTAAATCCATAACAATTGAATCGCATCTGTCAACGCCTTGTGCTTTACATGGCATTGTTGGTATGCATTTTGTATTTTGATTTAATTTTAAGGTATTAATCACTATTTTGGCATTAGTGTAAAGTTTGTATAGTTTTCATCGCAAGACAATTCAAATGTGCGACGGCTATACGAATACCATGTTAGGTCACACGTGGGTCATTTGACGACGCTCGTAGTATTGAAATGACCAAAGAGAATGTTTTTCACACTTCAAGTAAATATTCTTGCTTATTAGTTTGAGAAGAGATTTCTGATTTCTCTGTCTTCTGCCGTGTGTTGCAGTTTCACCTTTTCCCATGGGCGTCCATTAAACCTGTGGAAGTGAGAAATACGTTTGCATTCTTGTAAGTAGCTTTGTGGGCGGTTCTACGGCGCTATCGCTATTTTACAGGGGGACTCTCTAAATCGACGCCACTTCGACCTGGGCGGGACTTTACGTCCTACGTCACTCGCTATGGGTTTGCATGTGTGCGCGTAGCCGTTTGTCTCAGGGATCTGTGCACGAACTCCCTTGCACTACAGATTACGAGCGTCAGTGTCGTACGCGATGGAGGGTGGGTGACATTCCTACAGTCTGTGATGATAGGCTATATTTCTACAAATGACTTACTATTACCAGCGATTAACATGACGAAACAACACGAACTAAGCTAACATTAGACTATAGTCATACCAGATAACGCCATACCAGCTAACCCTAACTATTTATATTAAACTCTGAACCATTTTGCAACAGGCAACTGTGTGTTGGTGCGTCTTATTGCTTCCCACGTCTGCGTCTGCATCTTTCCCACTCCTGGCTAATGGTTTCAGCTTTTGTACTGTATATCAGAAATGATCACCCTGTACCACACTGCTGACTTGTTGATGTTTTGTGAGCACTCACGCATTTCTCTAGGTATCTTAAGTTTCCTACTGGAGTCATCAAAACTTTGGACTTTGTTATTGTAAGAAATATTGTGTTGCAAAAACACTTTGTGTCTTACCCTTAGCGTTACCCTAACCTTAACCCCAGTAACATTTCTTCATCATAAACTACAAGTTACGCAAAATGGCATGCAAACATCCAGTCCAATATGAAAGAAAAAAGCTAGCTTCATTAAGGAATCGAACCCCTTATCCCCGCGTTAATGAGTTGCTCTCTGACCACTAACCCATCAGGTCTTAGTACATGCGATTCAAGGGTTAACCACTTGACAATCTTTAAACTTCGGTTGCCTAGAAATTGTAAAGACAGACAGTGATGTGTGTACATTGTGCGAGTATCCGTCACTCGCGATGTGTGTGCAGTCCAAAATGAAAGAAAAAACCTTGCATCACTAGGGAATCGAACCCCCAATCATCAGTTGGTCGTTGGTAACTGTAAACAAAGAGATCGCATTTTGTTTAACTGCTAACTAACAAACGGGTTTATGCGTTCACTGAACAAAGATTATGGAAATAAAAGACCACTTTTCCATCAGAAAAATCATCAGAACCGCTATTACCAACCCATAGACATTAAAGCCAAAACCTTTCTCACATGCACACCCATCGCGAGTGACGGCTATGCGCACACATGCACACCCATAGCGAGTGACGTAGGACGTAAAGTCCCGCCCAGGTCGAAGTGGCGTCGATTTAGAGAGTCCCATTTTACAGGCGGAACAATGACACTTGCGTCGCGGCGCAAGTGTCAAAAGGGTTGGTCTGAAGCAGCCTAATTACCCGTAGGTGTGGTTTGGGCGTAACGTCCAACAAACCAATGAGAGTGCCAGCTCCCATCCCCTTTAAGAGCCATGAGCGGATTTGAATCGGACGAGTTGATATTTTGACAGCGCGTCTGCAGTCTCCGATGAGACAGATGCACATGAATTTCAAACTGATAATGGCTCAGTTTATTGCCAAATAATATGGCCTAATTCACACATTGAATAAGGGGTTTTCTTCCACAACTTCAGAAATACTGAGTCCTCAAATAAATTTCGGCAAAGAAAACGTATATGATATAACATATGATATGCGGTAACTGTGGTTCTATTTAATGATATACGCAATACATTATAAACATTGTTTCTTATCAGTATTGTATGCTATCCTAATATGCATGTGTCCCCGCGGTAATAGACATTGCCATTGATTGTATTATGCGTTACGTGTTTAGTTTGCGTGTGTTTAAACAGAGCACACACGCGCGCCCACATTCATTCATTCTTTTTAACACTCACTCGCGGTAAAACAATGTTTTTCACGATCAAATACTCATCAATCCTAAAAGTTATGGGCATGTAGGCCTACACGATGTCTGTGTCAAGAAAATATGTGTTTGCTGTACGGTGTTTGCAGATGCATTGATTTAAAAGTACAACTTATTACCGCTGCATCAGCTGTTCTTTCCCAAATAATTTACCAAGAATGTGCGGCTATAGGTAGATGAGAGAAGCAAAGTGTATGCGCGAGGTGCACAAGCAATCCGTATGCATCGCATGCGCATGTATGCATGTGCCCTTAAAATAGCATCTGAACAACGCGCCACTGACTTTAAACCAGGTATTTCCTGGTCAGTAGCGCAATGGTATTCAGAAACGGCAAAATACCGTTTGCGCCAGAACACGCCTCCTCCTTCCGCCGAACCGCCCCTTGGGGCGCATGATCAATCCCTAATTTACCGGCGAGTGGCGGTGGTGGGAAAAGAACGCTCTGCGCCAGTAGTAAACTAGCAACGACACATGCGCCAGTGACTAAAGGTACGGCCACACCAAACGCGTTACCTGCGTACCACGCGTATAAAATCGGCAATTTTTCCATAGGGAAGCATTGGTTTACGAGCGTATGAGGTGCGTACACGCGTATCATGCGTACCAAGCAACATTTTACTCGCTGTAGGGGCGTATGAGGCGCGTATATATACGCGCGTGTATATAAGCGCGTACACATACGCGCGTACATATACGCGCGTACGCGAGGAGTTCAAAAAATTTAACTTTTTACGCTCATACGCGCCGCAATAGCCAATCAGCGTTGAGCTTGACCCGACGTCACTGGCAGAGAGTAGTGAGCTTGGACAGAAGCATACGGCCGACATCTTTCTTTATTCTGTGTGGAAATAGTAACATAGTTACGCCATTAAATGCTTTTATGGAAACATTTTTAGCGAGAAATGTGCATTTTACTTTCATAATGTTCGCTCGGTGAATGTGAAGGATGTTTGGTTTGATAGTTATGACGAAGAGGGAACGCTCCGTTCACTTGCATGGACAGAGTCTCTGGTTACTAAGCAACCTCAACGTCTTGGCGGACTATATATCTGCTGATCAACACTACGAATGCTGGAAACACACCAGACACACCATGTGAAGTTATTTAACCCGATTATTGTTATTTATATCCGAGATTATTTAATCTAACCCGATCTAAACTCTATCACCCAAACACGGCGGCGTTTGGGTTTCCTACCTCGGACTCCAGAGCAGCCATGTCCATGGCAGCCACGGCCGGCAACTTTCTTTATTCTGGGTGGAAATAGTAACATAGTTACGCCATTAAATGCGTTTATGGAAACATTTCTAGCGAGAAATGTGCATTTTACTCTCATAATGTTCGCTCGGTGAATGTGAAGGATGTTTGGTTTGATAGTTATGACGAAGAGTGAACGCTCCGTTCACTTGCATGGACAGAGTCTCTGATTGCTAAGCAACCTCAACGTCTTGGCGGACTATTTCTCTGCTGATCAACACTACGAATGCGGGAAACACACCAGACACACCATGTGAAGTTATTTAACCCGATTATTGTTATTTATATCTGAGATTATTTAATCTAACCCGATCCAAGCTCCATCCACCCAAACACAGCGGCGTTTGGGTTTCCTTCCTCGGACTCCTAAATCCAGCGCAGCCACAGGCTGGGGGGGGGGGGAAGTTTTGGGCGGTCTCATCTACGCGCGTATGCGTACGCGCGTATCTGACCATTTTTGAAACAAAATGGTCAAGCAACATTTTAGCTGCGTTACGCGCGTACATGGTACGCGAGGTACGCGCTTGGTGTGTTCGCACCTTTAGTCACTTGCGCCGGATGCAAGATAGGGCCCTTGGTGTTTTGGGAAAGAGTTTAGCTGGCAATCAGGGTATTTGCAGACATTCCGAGGACAGCACAATTACATAAAAAGTCAATTGTTAGGCCTAATTTCTGAGCCAAATGAGCCAACGATAAAAATTTAAGGATGTACTGAGGACGCGAACTCGCTTCGCCCGAATTACAGGACAAATGCTCGACCACTCACCCAACTGCTAGTTCACAAAATTGACAGAATACATAGAATTATATAGACATTTTTTGAGAAAATATCCACGATGACAAAAGATAGCAATTAATTTAATTATTTTGTATGCACAATTTAATCCTAGATCCTTACTGAAAATATACGCTGTTTGTGCTTCATATATGTACATTTATGACAAAATCGTGAGGACTAGGCTTGACGGAACCTTCTGATGGTACACTTGTTTCCGACTTATCTGAAACACCTCTCAAGTAAGCCCGACAGTTAGCCTGGTACCGACCAGGGCCCCGTTTCCCGATATCGATGGATCTTCGCTCGTAAGATCATTCTCCCGATGGATCTTTCAAACCATCGATAATTTCTTTGTCGCGTTTCCCGAAACTCCTCTTAACGTGAACGCGCATTCGCTGCACTCACGACGTCGTAGGATTGTAACTGTCGACTGACACGGTGCTGAAATGGGCTCCGTAGGAGGGGGAGACGCAGGAATGTCGCAGGAAATTTGTGTTAAAAAGGGTTAAAATATCTCCCCATCAAGGACAACAGCAGAGTAGCCTAAGAAAAAATAGACTGCAATTATATGAATGCTAAAGACATTAAAACACAATTGATTAGGCTGAAGCCGACATATATCAGTCCTAATCCTGAATGCACTGTGCGTTTCACGGCATTTTCCCCCCTGGAATAATTCCATGTGACAAAAAATTATAGCTTGTGTGACAACTACATTTATCTTAATGGGCTGATTTCTGAAACATGTTTTGCGCAGCAAAGAGAGCCGACTTAATCTGATTCCGCATAAAGTTTCCTTGATTGATCATTTGATGTGTGCTAGCGCTCCGTGCGCAAGAGATAGAGAGAGAGAGAGAGAGAGAGGCGCGTCCCTGGAGTCGCCTTGTTGCGATCAATGGCCGAATCCGGGACAACTTTGACCCCCTCGAGGTCTACACTGACGCGGCAGTCATACAGCGCTACAGGCTGCCCAGGGAGGCCATCAGACAGCTGCTTGGGGCGATCAGGCAAGACCTCAGACGTGCTACAAGGAGGAGCTTTGCCCTCACACCGCAAGTGCAGCTCTTGGCCGCCCTCCGATTCTACGCCACAGGGAGCTTCCTGCAGGTGGTAAGAGATGGCCATGGCCTGTGCAAGGCGTCAGTGTGCAGATCGGTCCAGGCAGTGACATACAGCCTCCTTCGTCTCGTACCGCGACACGTCCGTTTCCACAGCAGAGACGAGATGGGTGCGACCCAAGAGAACTTTTTTCGGTCGTTCCCCATCCCACAAGTGGCCGGAGTCGTGGATGGAACTTTGATTCCAATTCTCACGCCCCACATTGATGGCCACGTCTACATCTGTCGGAAGGGATATGCCGCTGTCAACTGCCAGGTGGTGTGCGACCATCAGGGCATCATCCTGGATGTCGTAGCGAGATGGCCTGGAAGCACTCACGACTCCTTCGTGTTCCACGAGTCCTCCATCGGACGGCTGGCTGCAGCCTCCAGGGGAGAGTGGCGGCTCCTCGGAGACAGTGGCTATCCGCTTACCCAGGTGAAAAAGTAGTATACTTTAGTGTATTACAAGTATAATTCAATTATACAAAAGTTAGTATAAGTATACTTTTACTTTTTGTGCTTAATTTAAAGTATACTTAACATATACTTTTAAAAAGTGTACTTCGCAATAGATGTCATTAAATTAAACTTTAACGTACTTAAAAATAAGTATACTAATTCTGCAATACTTAAAGGTTTTGGGTATGGAATTCGCTTTTTTGGCCATTTTTGCAAAATTACTTGAAATCCTTATCATAACCCGCTTACAGCCACTGAGTTAGAAGTACTGACATGAAAATTAAACTTGTCAATCATCTGTGGAACGGGCAGGGCTCGAAAAACTCCAGCCAATCATTTGCATTGCCACCGAGTTGCATTGGACAGTAAGTACGTCAATCAAACGGTCGTACTGCACTCCCCCGCGCCCCGCGCGCGACCCCTTCGTGCAGTACTCGTGACCCAGAGCAAGCTCCTGTTTGTTGTTATCCGGTAGCTACTGGAACTAGTTAATCCACATTTGGACCTAGCAGTAGAAGACAATTTCCATGGCAGACAAGACGCCACCATCCCCACCACCACCACCACCACCACCACCAGCAAAGAGAAGGAAAACTCTTTTTCAGAGAGTAATTGATAATAAAAACGCTGAAAGAGAAAAACTGAAATCAAGAATAATCCTAGGCGCTGCTTTCGAACGTTGGCGGCAACTGAAGGACGAGAAGGGTCTAAAAACCGATGCTTGTGTGGCGCTTGACCTAGTTTCAAAGTTTATACCGTTTATACTCGGTAATACCGGTGTTGAGACGAGTGTATTACTCGGTGTAAAATGTCCACACCGCGGCAACCCTAGTGAAAACCAGGACTTCCAATACAATTATATGAAACAAACATACATTTTCTAAAAATAGTAATGATTTATGTGACCGTTTAATGTAAAATAACCTTTTTTCAGCACTAGGTCATATGAGCATTAAATAAATGCTGCGTCTCAAAATGCCTTGGACAGCAGCGAGGATGACTCGCTTTGCCACGGGCCAACAGTTCGGAGCGACCACAGCCAGAGCGAACACAGCGGGGCAGAGGAGTGTCAGGAATAGTCTTTGGTGTCCACATCAGTACGGCCTATTTGCACTACTGTTTAGTGGCAATGCAGTGTTTTATTCTATGCCTTTTTTATTTTCGTATATTATTTCAATGAATACAATTTATTTATTCTTAAAAACAAGATCTGGTCTTCAAATCTTTTTTCCAAATATAGGTCGTCTTACAATGGGGTTTGTGTTTATATTCGGACCAATACGGTACAGCGGGCGCTCACATGACGTTAAGCATTTCCTGGTGCACAATGTGACGCTTCAGAACCTAAAATCCCGTATCTCCCCGTTGACACGACAACACATAACCGGCGTTTTCAGAAATCTCCACTTTGGCCGGAGTTTTTAGAAATGATCGTTTTCTGTGATAAGACAGGGCCTCGGACAGGGGGTGTTGCAGCACCCCCACTTCCCGCGGTACTGGGTGCAACTTACAGCTGAATGTAGTGCCATGTTGTAAAACGAAAACCTACGCTAGCCTGGCTCGCTCTCGCGCATCTCTGTTCGCGCTCGTGCATGATTGCGCGTCCAGGTACTTGGAATGGGTGGAGTCAGCGTTGAAGGAGAGGGGGTAGGACCATTTGAGTTGTGTACTTTCAAAATCTGCTGGCGTTTCGCAAATCCCATACCCAACCTTTAAAGTGGTATTGCTTTGTACTTTTAAAAAGTATACTTTATTTTAAGTTTATTTAAATTGTACCTAAGTGTACTTAGAAAAAGTATACTAAATTGCAAATACTTATAGCGGTAATTTAGTGTACTTAGAAAAAGTGTACTTTATTGTAAGTGTATTGTAATTTGTACCTAAGTGTACTTCTGAAAAGTACACTCATTTTCAAGTATTTCGGAATTCACTATTAAAATACTTTTTTAAAGTGTAATTTAATTTCACTTCATTAGAAGTGTATTTAAGTGTACTTCCATAAAGTGCACTTTAATGCAAATACATTTTAAGCTGTATTTCAGTGTACTTAGAAAAAGTATACTAAGTTGCACATACTTAAAGTGGTATTTTAGTGTACTTCTGAAAAGTACACTTCGTTTCAAGTCCTTTGTAATACACTATTAAAATGATTTATTAAAGTATACTTAAATTTGCCTTTATTAGTAGTGTATTTAATTATACTTCCTTACAGTTCACTTTAATGCAAGTTAATTTTAAGCTGTATTTCAGTGTACTTAGAAAAAGTATACTAAATTGCAAAAACTTATAGTTGTCATTCAGTGTGATTCTGAAAAGTACACTTAGTAATACACTATTAAAATGCTTCATTTTTAGTATACTTTAATTTCACTTTATTAGAAGTTTATTTAAGTATATTTCCATAAATTCCACTTGTAAGTTGATGGAATGGGTTATTTCATACATCATCACAACCAAAGTGTTGAATTAATCAAAAAATTACAGATAAATAATACTGAAATGGCTACTGTTACTAGCTCAAACGACTAACTATTAAAGAAAATCCAAGGCTAGAACCAAAATTTGAAAATAGCAAGTTTATAACGGCCATCCAATCAGTGTGCGGCTGCAAATCGACGTCCAATGAGAATGTAGTCTTTAGGGCGCCAATCGGTGGTTTACTCAAATACACTTGTCGCGGACGGTTAGTGTTCCATTTGAAATTGAGCAGTGAGCACCTAATATCTCCGGGTCTAACAATGACAATGTTTGGTTTGTTTTATTTCCAAGAAGGCTCCGTTAGAGCAGAAAATACATCCGTCATACGTGATGCATACAGAAATAAAAAAATAACGGTTAACTGCAGGGAAGACCTCGAGTCGGAGCAGGGCTGGATAGAGGTAATTTGGCCTACACAACGGCGACAACAAGAGGCGAAGCCTATTGCAGCCAAATTGCTTTTCGTTGGAGGTAAGTCAGTTCCAAAACGGTAGTGAAATGATTCTGAAATACTCTTTGTAACGTCAGCTAACTTTGGCTATAGTCTGTTGGAATGTTACGGTAATGATGATAGCCTAATAGAAATAGTTGCTTTTATCGAAGTATAATGCTTGAATTTAGTAATCGAAGTAAAGTTACTGGATCAACTGGCGTAGTGGGGGCCTGTGGCCGAGCGGGGGCTACGTTTGCGCCTGAGAGCGTCTTTATGTCGTATTTGTAATGTAAAATGTAGGAATGTTACGGTAATGATGATAGCCTACTAGAAAGAGTTGTTTTATAGCGGGGGCCGGTGGCTTAGCGGGGGCCTGTGGCGTAGCGGGACCACGTTGCGTAGCGGGGGCTCAAGCACTAGTCTGTGTCAATGTAATATATTGTTGATCTTAAGTCTTAAATCACATGCGTCCTTCCTGTTTTCACAGACACGGTGAGGGAGAAATTCCCCAACACCATGGTTAGTGAGATCCGGGCCCTGCTGCGGAGGAAATGCAATAATGAGGGCTACACCAAGGTTGCTCATCAGTAGCTTTATTATATGTTATGTCAGACGTTTTAAAGTTAGGTGTTGTTGAATGTATGTTTGTATTAATATTTAAATTAAAGTTATGGTTTGTACAATTTAAGTGTTTTTTGTCATGGAACAAAATAGCACCCATGGAGTGTACTAAAATGGTACCAGAAAGAAGTGCATGTGTAGTATAATAGTGATGTATTGTAAGTATATTTCTGTAGTATTTATAAAGTACTTAGCAGTAAAACAGTATTGTACTTAAAATACCCTTAATATACGCTTCCACTTTACATTATAGTATAATAACTATACTTTAAGTACATGCCTTTGATGCTTAAATTGTGATAGAAATGTACTATAAATCAATATTATATGCTTGTATTAACATAATGGCACACTTAAAAAGTACTAAATATAGTCAGAAAGTGTATTTGAATTTAATTTGAAATATTATAGAGTGGCGAAGGCACGCCCCTTCCGGTAGGGCTCATGGGACCTATGAGATCGAAAAAATATGAATGGGCGTCAATGGAGAGAAAAGAATTATTTTCTGGTCTCGGTCTTTATATGCCCTGGATTACACATATGTTGTTTGTGGATTTAAAGGATAATTTTTCATGCAAAGAGTTCGACCGTTTATTGTGCAATTGTTCAGATAAAGGCTGTAGAGAAAACACAACGAGAAAGACTACACGGCTCGTATGTGACGTCATGCTCCCTGCGACTGGCGTGGAGAAGACCGACAATCTTCCCATCGGCATAACTGAAACTCTGCACGTGCCCCGACTTATAATGGTTTTCACCTCTTTCGATGCTTTTATCCTCCCCTTGGAAAAAGCGGTGAAGTGGGGCAGAGAGATCGGCATCTCTGTGCCGAGTTCCAAGGGCGGGTGTGGTGACGTATATCATATGCGTCGAAAGCAGCGAAGAGCTGTAGTTCACAAAGCGGCCTCACATAAAACCTAAAATTATCAAACTTCTTCACGAACATTTTTAGTTTTCTTTGCATGAAAAATTATCATTTAAATCCACAAACAACATATGTGTAATCCAGGGCATATAAAGACTGGGACCAGAAAATAATTATTTTCTCTCCATTGACACCCATTCATATTTTTCGATCTCATAGGTCCCATGAGCCCTATCGGAAGGGGCGTGACTTCGCCACTCTATTGAGGTATAGAGTGGCGAAGTCACGCCCCTTCCGGTAGGGCTCATGGGACCTATGAGATCGAAAAATATGAATGGGTGTCAATGGAGAGAAAATAATTATTTTCTGGTCCCGGTCTTTATATGCCCTGGATTACACATATGTTGTTTGTGGATTTAAAGGATAATTTTTCATGCAAAGAGTTCGACTGTTTATTGTGCAATTGTTCAGATAAAGGCTGTAGAGAAAACACAACCAGAAAGACTACACGGCTCGTATGTGACGTCACGCTCCCTGCGACTGGCGTGGAGAAGACCGACAATCTTCCCATCGGCATAACTGAAACTCTGCACGTGCCCCGACTTATAATGGTTTTCACCTCTTTCGATGCTTTTATCCTCCCCTTGGAAAAAGCGGTGTAGTGGGGCAGAGAGATCGCCATCTCTGTGCCGAGTTCCAAGGGCGGGTGTGGCGACGTATATCATATGCATCGAGAGCAGCGAAGAGCTGTAGTTCACAAAGCGGCCTCACATAAAACCTAAAATTATCAAACTTCTTCACGAACATTTTTAGTTTTCTTTGCATGAAAAATTATCATTTAAATCCACAAACTACATATGTGTAATCCAGGGCATATAAAGACTGGGACCAGAAAATATTTATTTTCTCTCCATTGACGCCCATTCATATTTTTCGATCTCATAGGTCCCATGAGCCCTACCGGAAGGGGCGTGACTTCGCCACTCTATAGAGGTATTATAGAATAGTGTGTTCAAAATAGACTTATATACTACTATCAATTGAACCATAATGCCTTTTTAAGTATATTTCAAACACTGGTAATATAATGCTATTGTACTGCAAGTGTGTTTCAAATGCTAGAAATCATACTTTTCACTAGTGTACTTCAGTACACTTAAAGGTTGTCAAAGGGGGTCAGATGATCCAAATTTGAATAAAAATGTCACGATGAAGAGAAACTGTTTGAAAATGTTGTTTAAGATGTTGTTGAAGATGTATTTAAATGTACTTTATTATGCACATTTTCCCTGTCATGCCGGGCATGTTAAAAATAAACTTTTTTTCTACCTCAAGTATGTTCTAAATATTGTTTATGTTTACTTAAAAGTAATTTGAAATTCAAATTAATTATAGAAAAAATATACTTTCTGTGTACTGTTGAAGTGTACTTTAAATGTGTACTTTAAATGTGCTAACAATATACTTAGTATACTAATGATATATCATGAGTGCTACTTTAGACATACTAAAGTACAACTTAGTGTACTTATCTGTACTATTTTGAGACAACATTAAGATGAACTATAGTATGCTTTAGTACAACTTTTACATTTTTTTTTTTTTTGTAAATATATTTAAAATACAATGGCAATACATTATGATTAAATTAGAAATATACTTCCAGTATATTCTAAATGTATTAATAGTAATCTTAAAAGTGGATTTAAGTATACTTTAAATCGAACTAAAGAACATTATAAATAAGTACAGTATTAGTAGAGAAAAGTGTACTTAAGTATATTTAAGTTAATCTTAATGGTGTCTCAAAATAGTACAGTCAAGTACACTAAGATGTATTTTAGTATATCTTAAGTAGCAATAAGTACGTTTTTAGTACTCGAAAATAACACACTTTGAGTACAATAATTTTGTGCTTATGAAGTTAAATTTAGTATGTTAAAGTATTCTTTTTTTTCGCCTGGGTAGGCCTCACCTGTTCACCCCAGTGGCTTAGACGGCCTCCCGGATTACGCTGCTGGTTTGGAATCACGCCGAAGAGTGATCGCAGCTTTTTTTTTAACCCCCCCCCCTCCCCAGGTCACTAAACATCCCCGTCAACGTGACCAATCCCCACCATATCCCAGCCTTTTGCCTGCTCCTTTTGCCTTTTAATTTGTTTTTCATTTCTTTCATTCATTCTTTAATTTTTCTTTTTTTTCATTTCTTTCTTTCATTCATTTTTTTTTCTTTCATTTCTTTCATTCATTATTTTGTTTAATTTTTAATTTTTGGGGTTATTTTAGGCTATGTTTTATGAGTAGCCTATGTCACAGTCTGCACAAATCCCCCCACTTTCTCTCACACATTTTGAGTGCCCTGCCTGCGCAAACATTTTCTGGACTGTCCCGTTTTATTTTGGCCATTTTAACATCTTTACTAATAAATTAATTAATAATCTTTATTAATCACCAAACTAAGAACATAAAGGCGCAAAACGTTTTAATAAAACACATCCAATACACGGAATGTCCGATGGTGACGCCACTGAGGCTATAGTAGGCTGACGATGCTCTTAGCGTCCTACGAGTACTTTACCTCTACTAATTGATTGAATGAAGGGGTACTACTAAGAGTACCCCTGGAGTACTCGTTAGCTCAGAGCGTTTTCAAGACGTTCGTTACCAACGATGCTTTCGGGAAACGCAGTGAAAACTCTACGATGCCCTTTCGACGCACTTCACGATCCACTTAGGCTAACAACGCTTTCGGGAAACGAGGCCCAGGTTAGTTTGGTCGGATAAATTGCCATAGTTACTTAGCGGAGATTCCCTTAAGCAACGTTAATGGAACACAACTCTAGGGCTGAACGATTTCAGGAAAAGATAGATTTGCGATTTTTCTGGCAGATATTGCGATTTCGATTTTCTTCAAATCAAGCTTCAGTACAATATTCACAATGTACAGTAGGCTGACCAAACGTCCTCTTTTCCCCGGACATGTCCACTTTTTACGTCCCGTCCGGGGGGGTTTTATTAATTGATGATAATGTCCGGTTTTCGGACATTATCTCGTCGCATATTTGTTTTTGCCTCGTCGCATATTTGTGTTTCTGGGTCTTTCACATAACCTACTAGTTATTACCATTGTATATGTCTATGGTTATTACGGCCTTCCAAGTTCTGGAAATGGTATCTCCCTTACGTTCCACCTTCTTGCTGACTGTAGAGAGAGTCTGTCATTGGGCGACCGATCTCAGGGTTGCCAGAGCCACGATAATTATCCTCCAAATACGACCATTTTGAGCCTTTGGTACGTTACTTTGCCCTTTCCAATCTGGCAACATTGAGCACCTTGCCGCTTCCACTCTGTTTACAACAGCACATTACATCTGCAGCCATGCCTAAACGTAAATGTAAGTTCACGGACGAACTAAAGAAAAAATACCCATGTTTTACCCAAGAATGAAAACTGAAGTTAAGAATTGATTTCAAATGTATTTATTAAGAAACATGCATGTAAACTAAAGTCCTTGACCAACTGCAGTTGTTACAACTGAAGAACTAAAAGAGCCATCTTTGACTGTCTTAACTTAGAAAAGTACTACTACTTTTTAGTTGTTTTTTTTAAGACAGTCAAAGATGGCTCTTTTCGTTAATTCGTGCATTAGAGTATAACAACAAAGGGGGAGAGGTCGGAGAACCCAACGCAGTCTATTAATAATATTGTAATGACCACGGAAGAGGCAGTGAATGAAGTATTGAATAGACAGAGATTTATTAGATAGGCCTACCTAATAAACCGTTGGAACACACAAGACCGGAAACATAGCAACGCCGGTAAACAAACCCCGAGAAGCCCAATCCCTATGAGACCTCCCCGCTGCGGCCATCCGGAGGCGCACAGAGCTTTTGGCCGTGATATTATATATACAAATATTATATTACATACTATTATATTATATATAGAGCTCCGGGAGTCGCAAACGGCAACATTCACTTTCTCCTCCATGCTGCAGTTCACCCCGGACTGAACTGTACTGAGTTTGACGGTTGAACGCTGATTAGCTGTTACGTTACACGTGACTCAGTGGCCACGCTGTTGAACGCTGATTGGCCGTCATCATGCGAAACGTGAACGCGCTTGCCTGTGCACGGCGAAAGTGTGGTGCGACAAATCAAAACGTGTCGCCGGCTTTCTCTCGCGAAAAATTCGCCCGATACGCGTCTATACGTTCACTTTGTATGGGATCCTGTCGCCCCATCGCGCTTGGTGTGAACGCACAGTAGACAGCCATTTATTATTATTTATTATTAGTTGGAACACACAAGACCGGTAACCATGGTAACCATGGCAACGCCGGTAAACAAACCCCTCGAAGAGAGCTTCCAGCCCTATGGCCATCCGGAGGCTCACACATCTTTTAGCCGTGATATTATATATACAATTATATTATATTAATTTGCCCGATTCTCGTCTCTACGTTGACGCGTGAACGCACAGTAAAAACGGAAAAAACTTGGTTTTGGCGATCCCGAGATCGCGTTTTCTGAAATCGTGATTTCGATCAGAAAACGATAAATCGTTCAGCCCTACACAACTCTAGATGAAAGTAGCGAGGCTTGGTGAAATAAGCCCGACATTGCCTTTAGCTTGGTTGATGGAATGCCCTTATGGACCCGAAGTGAACTGACAGCTGTCCTGCATACGGCAACAATCCCTTTCTCCTCCATCTAGCGTTTCAATCTTCAGTCAAAGCAAAGATTCCTTGGCCGAGATATCCCCCACTATGAGTCTTTGTTGTGGAAGTACCAGAGTTGGAGAACCCGATGCGGTCTTTAAGATTCATAATATCAGAGAATATCCCCTTCAGTTCGGTCGCGGCGCAATGAATGAATAAAGATTGTATACACGTCAGAAGAAAAAAATATTATTTTGACAAAAGGGTTGCCCTGAAGTAACCTAATTACCTGTAGGTATGGTTTGGGCGTAACGTGCAATAAACCAATGAGAGTGCCATCTCCCGTCCCTTTTAAGAGCCATGAGAGCATTTGAATCTGACGAGTTCATATTTTGACAGCGCATTTGCAGTCTCAGATGAGACAGATGCATGACCAGATGAATTTTAAACTTCAAATGGCTCAGTTTATGGCCAAATAATTGTTCTAATTCACACATGGAATAGCGTTTTCTTTCACAACCTCAGAAATACTGAGTCCTCAAATAAATGTTGGTAAAGAAAATGTAACACACATATGATATGCGGTCACTTAGGTTCTATTTAATGATACACGCAAAACATTAAAAAACATTGTTTCTTACCAGTATTGTATGCATTATCGTTATCGAATTGTGTTCCTAATATCCATGCGTTAATATACATTGCCATGGACCGTATTATGCGTTTTGTGTTTAGTTTGCATGTGGATGCCCACACGCGCGCCCACATTCATAATTTATCTTACACATTCATAATTTATCTTACACACACGCCACCCGCATTCATTCAGTCTTTTTAACACTCACTCGCGGTGAAACAATGTTTTCCCACGATCAAATACTCACAGTGGCGACTGGTCATTAGGGGCAAGTGGGGCTCGGCCCCACCTACTCTCATAAGAAAATAAATAAATTATACAAAAAAATTATATATAAAATAATTATATATATTCATTTAAAAAAAAATCTCCCCAGAAAGTACTGTAAAATAATAAGTTTGGCGCTTTTACTTCATTTTTTGTTGACCCTAGCTTGCTTCTTCAGACTCATTCCGTCTGGAGGGGCAAGAGGGGCTCGAGCCCCACCAGCCAAATGTACTGTGTATTGGACTGCGTATTGAAATGCGCATGCTCAGAGTGTTTCTCTGTTGAAGTGGACGGAGATTATTTTACTTCTGGTGGGGCTAGCCCACCAGGACCGCCATGGACTTATATGGTTCGTTCCACTAGAGCATAATTTCATTTTTCACCGTTCATTGGCTGTAGTGTGTTTGCGTGATGAGTCATGACTCGAGTGACCTCCCACCTCACCTCACGTGCCGCGCACAAGAAGTCCGGTAGCGAAGAGGAGAAGGAGAAGGATAACTTTGCTAACAAACATGCCGGAGGCACACAAACGAAAACGAGTCGACAACATGAATGAGGTAGATCATCTATTGGACCGGCGAACTCCCTGCAAAAGCATGCTCCCAAAAAAAATAGTTCCTCAGTAAATCATTGCACCAAGTTTATTTTTAATAATGTGATTGTCACATTAACTATCTGTAGTCGTTTTAGTTTCTGTAGGCTTTCCGACTATTTTTGGTCTGTTGATATCAAATTGATGGTGGCGATACTAGTTGAGTTTAACGTGTCATGCAATGTGTGGCAGGCGAGCTCAATGAACGCGTCCCTCCGTATGTTTCTCGCATTACCCTGCAGGCTGCAATAAGAATTGCAATCCGCGCTATAAGACGCCCATATGGTCGTAAAGTAGTCTGCCCCATGGTCATATTCTAGGACTGTTGTTGTTTAAAATCGAATTACTGTCCGTCCACACCAGAAGCGAATTGAGCGACCAAATCGCTGGAAGTCATTCACTTTCTATGGGCAAGAGCGACCAGAGCGACCAAAGCGACCAACGCTACCAGCGGCCAAAGTTGAGCGACCAGAGCGTCAAAAAGAAGTTGAAAACTTTTTAACTTTATGCAAATGACTATTATTCGCTTCAGCGACCAAACACTGACAGCCAATCGGAATGTAGACGCTCTTCGCTTGCGTGGATCCCAGGGAACATCGGCAGGCACTTTGGTTCCTACCTACCTTTATTCACTCACTGAACAAAATGTCGGCTGAAGTATTAATCGCGGCTGTAACTGGGCACCCGGTGTTGTACGAACCCACCCTTTTTCAGTTCAGAGATCGAAACGCCATAGTGGTTTGGATATCAAGTGATGATAAGCGGGAGTATTTATAGGCTACATCTAGAACGTTCGTATTTAAGCGGGAATCATTATAATTTGCTCTACATGCCACCAATCTAACCAACCAATCGCGTGTAGCATGCTTTAAACAAAACCAAAAAAGTATTTGAAATCGTCACATAAACAAACTAATCGACAAGACGAGGGATAAATGACAAGGGATATATCTCTTGTCTTTTATCCCTCTATTCCCCACTATTCACGGAGCCTGAGGTGAATAATTTTTAATTAAATAGTCTAGATAGATAGATAGTCAAGTCTTAATTAATACCAAACGACACAAATCGTCGGGAATCCATTTAGGTGGTTCGTCCCACACAGGACAGTAGCCTACAATACCACACAGAACAAGTCTGACTGGATAATACACACAATACATCACATTAAAACTAGACACGCGTTGATAGATAGATAGACAGAAAGGCCTAGATAGATAGATAGATAGATAGATATGTTCCATTATTTGCCTTGCGGAGCCAACCAGTCCTGTGCATGTATGCAAATTAGCCATGTGTCCCAACGTCTATTTGTTTTGAATGCGACGAATGAGTGCAGATCATGATTTGCAGATCCAGATCAGTGAAACATATTTTAACTACTACAGCACGCAGGGTTTTTTGTTCTCGGTTGTAATTAGCCTACATTTTAGGATTTTTTTTATAATGGGGGGAATCACTGTCCTACTTGTTGTCGAAGCACTTTATCGAACAAGCAAAACCGTCTCGGCAATATGGCCAAGGTGTATGGGAGAGTTCACTATTTGATATGGCTGTCTGTAGGGCCTACTAAACGCATACGGTTCCTTTAAATGCGTCTGCATAATTGAATTGTACGTCATGAGCGACTTGAGCGACCAAAGCGAACAGAAAAATTCGCAGCGAAACTTTGTGAGCGACCAGAGCGTCTTTGACGCTTTGGTCGCTCCTGGTGTGGACGTACAGTTACTCCGCCTGTATCTTTCGGCATTGAAGCCTATTTATTTATTTATTTCAGCAGGTATTAAAATTGTATACCTGATTTCACACCTGATTTAAACAGCTGTTATTGAGAAATACCTGATTTCGAAAGTGTTGTTATTGAGAGATTTGCACAAATCGTCGGGCCAAGTTCCAAATCGAAGGTCTGCTTGATTGACGACTTGTATTTCTACTTTTCATGTATTTGCAATGCACTCGCTAAGCCTGTTGTTAAATTGTTGTTAGGTTATTAAAATAAAATATGGAAGAAATAACTTGAAATTTCTGACTTTGCAGAGTTGGAGTTTCCATTGCACATAGGCTATTCTAATTAGCCCGACATCATATGACGAGTGTTGCGGATGGCACTTCAAAAGCGTGCAGTAACATTAGGCTATTAGTTTATTTTTAATTCTTACTCACTATTAGTTTAGTTAACATGTTTTAATGTAGCTCAAAATATACATGTTAAAAATATATATAAATTGTGGGTGTGGTCATACGCCAATAATTTCTGCCCAACCGAAATAAAGGGGCACCGGTCGCTACTGTATTGGAGCATAGATTTGAAACCCTTAGTCTGGAGGAAAAATTAGAGGTAAAACGCCTTATGTCTTGTGGTTTTTCCAGTCTTATATGTGCCCACTCCTGGCCTGCACCTTGTCGTGGTGGCGAGTGGGCTTTAAACCAAGACAGGCCATTCTGAATCTTTTCTTTCACAGCTGTTATCTTTGATTTCTCCTCCAGGACACTGCCTAGGCCTGTGGGAGGTGTACTCCATGGTAAAATGATATTGGGTTATTATAGTAGCTCTTACAGCTGTTTGCAGTAGTATCATTTTATTCTGAGGTTTACGGAAGCTTAGTTTAAAGTTTAAAAACTATACTTTCATTATTGCAATGTTTTGATGTCAGCAATAAAAGATTAAAAGCTGCACAAATATATACATCTGATACATGGAGAACAGTCACTTAGTTCAAAAACAAAAAGCCCAGCATACTGAATAGTGTTAAAGTATATTTTTATTTGTAATGGTTGTGATGGCCCCAGTACCTGCCTGCAGTCCTGGCGGGTGGAGCTGAGGGCTGAATAGAGAATGGGAAACACCAAGCCAGGGCTACAAACAGCATGTTGGGACACTGACACGTAAGTAAGACCAATGAAGGAAGCTCAATCTCTACTTTGAAATGCTTTTTCTTTTTTATGAAAATTACCATTTTTATTTGTAATATATTAGTGCTGTAACTTTTTCCAAAGATCAATTTCAAACAAAATTTAAATTCCCCGTAATTTGTTTGGATGGATGTCTGTATGCCTGAAAAGCCAGTAGCAACACTAATCAAAGTGAAGGGGTCTACCATTTTTGTTGAAAGATTTCGGCAGTTTAGACGCTGTTTAGCGTATTACTGCCCTTCACAGGTCAGATGTTGAACTAGATTTTTGCATACAGTCCTGTGTTGTGCAGGATAGCCGGGAGCAGGCGGAGTCAACGTCTACAAAGATCGCCACGACTGTGAAAATAAACGGGTGACGTCACAAACACTGGTTCGTCATTTAAAGGTTGGGTATGGAATTCTCTTTTTTGGCAATCTTTTTACTTGAAATTGCCCCGATAAGCAATAATCAATTACAAAATTACTTGAAATCCTTATCATAACCCGCTTACAGCCACTAAGTTAGCAGTACTGACATGAAAATTAAACGAGTCAATCATCTGTGGAACGGGCAGGGCTCGAAAAACTCCAGCCAATGATTTCCAGAACCACCGAGTGGCATTGGACAGTAAGTACGACAATCAAACGGTCGTACTGCACTCCCCCTCCCCCGCTCGTGACCCCTTCGTGCACGTACTCATAGCAAGCTTCTGTTTGTTGTTATCCTGCGGTAGCTACTGGAGCTAGCTAACTAGCTAATCCACATTTGGACCTAGCACTAGAAGACAACCCAAAACTCCAACCTAGCTAGCCTGGCTCGCGCATCTGTGTTCGCGCTCGTGCATGACTGCGCGTCCATGTACTTGGAATGGGTGGAGTCAGAGTCAACTATGACATCAATGCGATCGCTTGACAGCAATAGTTTAAACAGATGGACGCACACACATGCACGCGCATTCATTAATTATTTTACACATACACACACGCACGCACGCCCGCATTCATTCATTCTTTTTAACACTCACTCGCGGTAAAACAATGTTTTCTCACGATCAAATACTCATCAATCCTAAAAGATAGGGGCATGTACATGATATCTGTGTCCAGAAAATATGTGTTTTCTGTACGGTGTTTGCAGATGCATTGATTTAAAAGTACAACTTATTACCGCTGTATCGGCTGTTCTTTCCCAAATAATTTACCAAGAATGTGTGGCTAGGTAGATGAGAGAAACAAAGTGTATGCCCGAGGTGCACAAGCAACATTATGCATGCGCCCTTAAAATAGCATCTGTACAACGTGCCACTGACTTTAAACCAGGTATTTCCTGGTTTGTGGCGCAAGTGGTTTCTGAAACTTCAAAATAGCACCAGGGAACGTTTGCGCCAGAACACGCCTCCTCCTTTTGCCGAACCGCCTCTTGGGGGCGCAAGATCATTCCCTAATTTACTGACGCATGGCGCAGGTGGGAAAAGCACGCTCTGCGCCAGTTGCAAACTAGCAACGACACATGCGCCGGTGATTAAGTCAATTGCGCTGGATGCAAGATAGGGCCCTTACTCTCTTTCGAATAAGTCAAAAACCACCAAGCGATTTGATACTTCAAATTTTGCATAAACGCAGGGGAATGGAAACGCAGCCACTGACTTTAAACCAGGTATTTCCTGGTTTCTGGCGGAATGGTTTTCTGAAACTGAAAGTAGCACTAGGGAACGTTTGCGCCAGAACACGCCTCCTCCTTTCGCTGAACCGCCCCTTAGGACGCAAGATCATTCCCTAACTTAGCGACGCATGCCTGTGTAGGGAAAAGAACGCTCTGCGCCAGTTGCAAACTAGCAACGACACATGCGTCGGTGTAGAATGCGCTTGCGCTGGATGCAAGATAGGGCCCTAGGTATGCGTGTGTGTGTGTGTGTGTGTGTGTGTGTGTGTGTGTGTGTGTACACTGACCAGTGTGTCCATGTGTATTTCTGTGTGTCTAAGTGTGTGTTTGCAAGCATTTGTTTGTGTGTGTGTGTGTGTGTGTGTGTGTGTGTGCCTACATGCATGTTTCTGCATGTAGCAGAAACATGCATGCTTGTGCAATGCTTTGCCTGTGATCTTCACAAATTCTAACCACACGCACATCCTAATATTGACATGTAGTAGCAATGCACATATCCATGGGTAAGTTCTAGTTTTTATTATTTTACACATCCCTGTAAACAAGTGTGTTTAGTGTTTTGAAAATCACTGTGTGTATTGTTTTGCAAAACGTGTGAGGCTGATATTGTGCTTATACTGGTGCACATTTGGGCAAGATTTTGCGTTTTGAGTGTAATTGTTTGACAATTGTGTGATACTTTTGATTTTAGTGTTCATGCAATCGTAAAAAACTAAAACGCAGGAGGCTACGGGATGACACATGTCTTAAACTGTTCCTCTTGGGAACCACAAGCATTGGCGTTCTTAGGTTTAATTTGCTCTTGCAAAACACAAACATTTATCTAACATAGGCATCTTAGCACAACAACCAAGATGGCTGCCAATGATGTGGAGCGGTTTAATCTGCAACAGTGTAAACTAATTGGAGCTAAAGGAAGAACCGACTACTGCACTTCAACCTATTGTTGATCAAGTGTGTGTTAACTTACTTCTGAAAGGATTGGTAAAATATCCTCTTATCTTATACTATCTAAATTCTTAGTTTTTCTCAATCTTTTTTTTGAAACATTTTCTGAAACTGTAGCTACATTTCTCAAAACTCTAAACAAAAAACTGAAAAGAGTTAACCATTTAGTCAAAACTCCACAAATCTCTTTCAAAACGAAACACTGCACTCAAAACCATGTTCTCTCCTCAAAACGAATTATTTCCACCAAAACTATAATCACATCTATCATATGAATATCTCTTACAGAGCATCACTGGTGTGTAGCACTGGTGTGATCAATTTAAAACACTTCCATCAAAATACTGGTTGCAGATGTTTTGGCTTCATGAGGCCATGTTACATATTCAAATACAATTATTTAGAAATAGCTTCCTTTTTTAAAGTTGAATAGGTTGCAATTGTTGGGTGCACACAGAATAAAGATTGTTTTCATATTGTAATACAATACTGTGAATATATCATTTAAATATTGCATTGACACAATCATATCAGAATACGATACAATGCATATTTGTCTATCCAATGAACTCCAATGGGCTAAACTCACAATCCCAGCTTCCCAGAGTCATTGTGTACACCTATAGTTGATACTGCAACATTGTTGGAGTCTGAGAATACACTTATGTTACCTATTTTGGCATAAGTCATAGTACAGTAAATGCACTGATGAAATAAAATGAGAAACACTAGATTAAGAACATTTTTAGACTGTCTTTCGGGGGATGTAATGATGAAATCAGTGCACAAGTACAAAAAGGTAACAAAGCAAATAGTTATTTGTTAACGTAATACAGTAACATTTTCAGCTGAACTGACTGCAGATAAAGTTTTCGTAGGCCAACAAAAATAAAAACAAGAATATAAATGTTGTGCGGTCTTTAACTCCGATCCTGATCAGCCCAGAGGACCACATCAACAACACAGTAGAGCTCACCTGAGGCCTCTTTTATGCTCTCACACATGATTTAAGTGTTTTGTCAGTTGAGTTTGAACAGCTGAGAATTGAGTGAGACCAATTGGTAATTGAGTCTGGCATTTTGAAGGCCATTGTTTTAAAGGTAAACCGTAAAAAGTAAGTAAGTGTGCTAAATTATGAGATTTGTGCTTTGAGTTTTGTAGTCTTGTAGTTCAAGTTTTCAGAATGTGTGCATAGTTCCTTTTTTTGTGGGTAAACAATAGAGAAAAACTAAACCAATTAAATTTTCTTTTACTACAGCCATCAGAACAAAAAAGTTATTTGTCTGGTTATCATGAGTGATTGAAATATACTGCACTCCTCTCCGCTTCGTTAGTGATACTTATCTTTCGCTTCTGCTGGTTGAAGTTGTCGATGATGACGCCGATGAAGAGGTTGAGGGTGAAGAAGGAGCCGAAGATAATGAAGATGACAAAATAGAGGTACATGTAGAGGTTGACCTCCTTGATGGGCTGCTCCTCTACCTGGGACCCACGCACACGCACGTTTGTGTCAGGTAAGGTAAGTATGTGTTTGTCTTACATTGTGAATCTTTGTTGCGTGTCAACTCACCGAGCGCGAATCCACAGCTGCATACATGATATCCATCCAGCCTTTGAACGTAGCCTTGAATACACAAACCACAGAACCAGTGTCATCAAACCAACCTCATCATGGACCTTCATCTTCATAGATCCACAGCCATGGATGAAACCGACTAAGGCCCCGATAAGCAATAATCAATCGAGGTTATCAATGGAGGCTATCTATGGAGGCTATCAATAAAGGTTAACAATGGAGGCTATCAATGGAGGTTATCAATGTAGCTTATCAATGGAGGCTATAAATGGAGGCTATCAATGGTGGTTATTATGGAGGCTATCAATAGGGACCAAGTGCTTTGCTCGCTGCTTTCCAATGGATGAATACCTTGTACGCTCGAGTTGAAAGAGTTTCAACGGTAGCAGAAATGTCCTTGTAGGTTTGATGGTAGACATGGTTTCTTGGCCACGCTACAAAGGCTCAGCGCGCTGCTCTGATGTTATAGGTTTCAATAAGATAAGGCGGTGTAGTTTTTTCCGAGTCATTGGCATATAAGTAGTTCTGCAGTTCTTTCGGTAAGCTAGCGTGGTCACCGATATGTTCTGTCGCTCTCTGACCCACAAACTCCCTGTGTTGCCCATGTCCTTGAGGACGATAAAGAAGGGAGTGGAGGCAGGGAGACGGTGTGATTATAGCATCAAGGAAAACAGTGCTCTGGTAGAGACTTGCGCAGCGTAGAGAGGGGCTGCCATGGAAACGCATTCCGCTCAAGCTTTATCATTGGAACTTAGCACCCTTTCAAAAATACCTATATGGCTATATGACTTCCTCCTTAGGAGAAGAAAACAGCCTAAGAGGAATCATGGCGCGGAAGAACAAAATATATTTAGTGAAGAGGGAGAAAGAGCAGGAGGACTGCATGAACAGACGGAATCAGCGGTCAAAATAACGGAGGGGAGAGAGGATAGCAGAGCGAGGGCGTGCCTGTCACTCAGAATAGACAACAGCTTGACGGGTTCAAACCTACTTTTATCATGGGTGGTATTTTGCCAACGTCAAGCTGCGACCAATTAAAAGCTTATGGCATTGGGACTAACGATCCAACAACCTCTAGAAGTGAGGGCGATCAGACAATCCTAACAGGTAGTACACTTTCTGACAGGAAATGGTCTTGCTTCACCAAAACACTTGTTTTTAAACTGGCTTTCGATTGTTCTTTCTGGAGAACGCTGTCTTCCACTTCATCAGAGAGGGTTTGGTTTTTGCTTCTTATCTCCGGTTGCTCAAGGGGCAGGGCAGTGAACCAATATATTACCAGGACTAAGGGGTTGAATTCCCTCACCAGCGGTTCAGTCCCTTGCTGAGAGACCAGTCACCTGCAGGGTCATTTTCTGCAGTGCAGAGTTATTTCCAGATGCTAATGGCAGGGTTGCCCCCGCCAACCGTTGCCGGGCCAACCAAGCAAACACACAGAGAGGCGCCGGCGAGGAGTTGATTGACTTGTTGCTAGGCGACCATTCTTCCACCGAAAACTCTTAAGTTCTTTAGAGGCCAAAAATCAAGTGTAAGCACTCAGTCTCACTGTCTTAACCCACTCTACATCTCTCTCGCTCTTATTCTCTCTCAGTTTCTCCCCCTCTCTTTCAGTCGTTCTCTCGAGCCCCCCCCCTCCTTCACCCCAACCATTTCCATACTGCTCATCAGATGGCATTAAGTGAGCTGGCAGCCGCTGTTATGAGTCCCCCGTTAAGGCTGATTAAAGCTCCTCTCTCCCTTCTCTCTGTGTTTTGCATTATAAGGACAAAATAAAAAGGGTAAAAGTGTGTCATAACCTGTACGAAACAGATCATACCTATGAATAACCGCTCGATATCAGTCCCCAAAATATAGGGGAAAAAAATAAATAAAAAAATAAACACATGAAGCAGACAGACAGGGAACACAGTCTTGAAAAAGCTCTGATTCAGAAACATGGGCCAGTCTATTGTCTGGATAAAACTCTAATTCAGAACCATGGACCAGTCTTTTGTCTAAACCTTTGATTGAGAACCATGGACCATGGTCTATTTTCTGGATAGAACTTTGATTCCCTCCGCTAACGCGCCCCCTTGATGGTCCTCCAAGTCCTCCGAGTCAACTCTCATCCTTCATCCCTCCATCCATACGTTCATACTCTACCTTTCAGCCCCCCACACACACACTGTGAAAACACACACACACATACACACACACAAACACACACACACACACAGATACACAAAAACACACACACACACACAAACACACAGAACCAGCAACTCACACCCACATGCAGACACATGTTCGCTCACAAACACACACACACCCACCCACCTGCCTGCAAAGACACACACAGCAACAAACACACAAACATGCATGTACATGCACATACAATGTGACACACACACAAACACAGACACACACACACCCGATCAGCTCTAAAAATATAAAGCTCTCAGACGCAGATTGATTGGAGACTCAGAGGGACTCCACAGTGGGAGGGAAGGAGAGAGATATATAGACAGAGGAGGAGTGAGAGAGAGAGAGTGGGAGAGAGAGGGTAATATATAGAGGAGTGAAAAAGAGTGCTTGAGAGTGATAGACAGCTAGATTGACGAAGAGACAGGAAAGAAAGTCAGAGAGAGATTGAGAGAGATGGGGTAATATGAGTGTGGGGGGGGCGGAAAGAAAGTACAGCTCAAGCCGCAAATAAAGAAAGAAAAAAGAGTTGGAGATTGAAGGAGAGAAAGGTAAAGGAAAGAGAGAGGGGGAACCGCTTCGAAAGAAGGAGGTAGACGAAAGTGGGAGCGTAGGAGGGCAAATACGACAGCAAGCAGATAGAGAAAGTGAGAGAGAGGGGGAGAGAGAGAGGGTGAAAGAGGAGGAGAAAGATGGAGCAAAGGAAGGACTGTTGGAGGATAAATATTATGAGAAATGCGATAGAGTGAGATAGAAAAGAGCGAGAGGAGGAAGGAGAAAAAGTAGATAAATTCTTGACTCCCATTCAGGCAGTTGAACTGTTAGTGAGGCACATAATTGCCGTCATTATACGGATGACTGATGCCGGTCCACATTGTTCCAGTGAAGTCATGTGGATTGGCTGCTTTACTTTATATATCTAGAAGACTGGCAGAGAGAGGTAGTTGACTAGAGAGAGAGAGAGAGAGAATAATGGGCAAGCGCAGGCAAAATTATTTTAAAAGGTTATAATTACGTAGGAAAAAAGGAAATGGAAAAATACAACAAATTTGGGCGGAGAGATGGTAGCAGACATGGAGGAGACAATAACAGCAGACATGGAGGTGTAAGAAGGATCTGAAGTTATTTTAGATGCCAAACCCCCACCTGTTCAATTCAGTTCTAGATGTTTACTGTTTACAAGCTTTGATTCACTATGTTACACATCTTTATCAGAAAAGGAGGAGGGGAGGAGAAGGAGAGGGGAGGGGACGGGAGGGGAGGAGATCAGACGAGTAGAGGAGGGGAGGAAAGGAGAGAGGATGAGAGGAGGAGAGGAGAGGAAAGGAGGGTAGAGATCAGTAGAGGAGACAGGAGAACAATACAAGAAGAGAGAGTTGAGGGGAGGACAGAGAACAGAATGAGAATGGATAGGAGAACTACACTAAACGCCAGCTCACCACTTGTAGCAGCGCCAGGTAGCCCGCGCCCACGTTGTCGAAGTTGACCTTGACCTTGCTCCAGTAGAAGTGAGTGTCGTTGAGCGCCAGGCACTCAGTCTTGTTGTTTACGAAGGAGGCGTTGTACACGTAGCCCGTGCGGTTCACACAGCGGCCGTACTTGCCAGCGAACAGGTTGACGCCCATGATGCTGAATATGAGCCAGAAGATGAGGCAGACCAGCAGCACGTTCATGATGGAGGGGATGGCCCCGATCAGGGCATTCACCACCACCTGGGGGACACACATAGGTCAACACACACTCACAGGTACACACACACACACACACACACACACACACACACACACACACACACAGGTAGACACAGACACACATGCACACACACACAGGGCAACACACACTCACAGGTACACACTGAAAGCTAAACACGCACACACACCCAAACAAAGGTAAACACACAGACACACAAACAGGTAATCACACAGAATCACAGGTACACAAACACACACAGGCTAACACACACACACACACATACAGGTTAGTAAACACACACACGTGAAATTACACACACACAGGTAAGTACAGACACAGGGAAACATACAGACAAGCGCACACACACACGCACACACACACACTTGTAAACATACTCGCACACACACAAACACACTGTGGCATCCCACCCCTGAAGCCTCGGCCGTCACGGGCCCGAGGGACCGTGACGGCCGGGGTATACCGCCGCCACCCACCAGCCGGCGACGGAGAGCACCGGGACCGTCGCCCCAATCAGCGGGATGGGGGACACCTGGCGGGTGGCAGGAGGAAGGGCAGAAGCCAGCATAAGAGGCGACGGACCCGGAGCACGGCAGAAAAAGACACACGCATGGACTGCAGAGGCTTGAGGCTCACGGAGACCCAAGCGCACCCTTGTCTTATCGGACCATTGAAATAAACACAGAAAAACGGCTTAAACTAACCGCTGCCTTGTGTCGTAACTCTGAACCCCGGCACAATCTCCAAGCCGGATACCACATATGGTGGAGAATGCAGGCATTCTGAGCGCTCCCACTACCACTACCACACCATGCAGAACCCGGACGGAGCCGCGGCGTTGGCTGCCCAGCAACACCAGCGGGAGACCACCGAGAGCCTCGCCCTGCTCCGCGAGGCTGTGCTGCGGCTGACTCAGCACGCCGTCCGCGCTGCGCCGACCGCCGCCCCGACCAGCCGCCTCACTAAGCTGGGACCGGAGGACGATGTGGAGGCTTACCTCGAGGTATTCGAGCGGACCGCACAGAGGGAAGCCTGGCCAGAGGAGCAGTGGGCGCACATAATAGCGCCGTTCCTCACCGGACCCGCCCAGCAGGCGAGCCAGGACCTGCCGGCGGACGTCGCCCGCCAGTACCCGGCGCTCAAACAGGCCATACTGGCCTATTACGGGCACAACCTCGCGGCGCGCGCACAGCGCGCGCAGGATTGGCGGTTTGACGCGCAGGGAGCTGTGCGCACACAGATTGCGCAGCACAGCCGGCTGGTGAAGCGGTGGCTGACAACGGGTGAGGGCCCCAACCCGATCGACCGGGTGATTATCGACCACACCCTGCGGCGACTCCCGCCGGACGCCCGCCGCGTGCTGGCCCACCATCATCCTGCCACCGTGGACGACCTGGTCCTACAGCTGGAGAACTGGCAGGTGGCCCAGCTCCTGAACGTTAGACCCGCCCCAGCCCCACGGCGCGCCGAGCCCCGCCAAGACCCAAGGGGACCCCCTGTCAGGACCCCGGCTCCCGGCTTCACCCCACCGAGCGGAGGACCGGTGAACCAGGAGGTGCGGCGCTGCTTTGGGTGCGGCCAGCCCGGCCACATCGCTCGCTATTGCCCGAGGGGACGGGATGTATCGATGCCGTCAGCATACACGGATCCGGGGGTGGATCACACGTGCATGTTGGTGACCTGCTGGTCGCAGGGAACCTCGGGTAGTCCGACGATCCCGGCGCGGGTCATGAACCGGGACACGCAGGCCCTCTTGGACACTGGCAGTGCGGTTACCCTCCTTCGCCCCGACCTGGCGGGGGGGAAGGCAGGGGAACCTATGGAGGTGGCCTGCGTTCACGGGGACACCCGGACCTACCCCATGTGCCACGTGGTTATCCGCACCCCACACGGGGTGTTCACAATCAGGGCGGGGATTGTCCCCCACCTACCGGTCCCCGTGTTGATCGGGAGGGACTGCCCGATCTTCCACCGGCTGTGGGACCCGACGCGGGAGCTACGGAGCTGGAGAGGCCCTCCCCGCAGAGGGGCGCGGGGGGTTCGGCAGGCCTACGGGGCCACCCGGCATCCATCATCCCCGGGAGAGCTGACGGCGGAGGACGAGGAATCGGAGGGGAACGGACCTTCCCCACCGGGGACCCCGGGGCACACAGCGAGAGGTCCCGTCCGGAGCGAGACACCGGAACCTACCCCCGACACCACGGAGACCCTCACAGCCTCCGAGCAGCCAGACCCACCGGAAGACCCGGAGAGCTCCCCCCTCACTGAGTTCTCGGACTTCTTACCAGAGAGGGGGGAAGGCTCGTCCCGACCCGGCCAGTTCGCCACCGCTCAGCTCCAGGATGAGGCCCTCAAGCACGCCTGGAGCCACGTCCTGGTTCACGACGGGCAGGCCCGGGACTCGGTGAGTCACACACCACACCCGCACTTCAGCACCAGGGGGGGACTGTTGTATCGAGTAGCCTCCGGGGAGGGGGGAGTGAGGGAACAGCTAGTGGTGCCTCGCCCCTATGTTAGTAAGGTGCTTTTTATGGCCCACACTCACCTCCTGGGAGCCCACCTAGGCATGGACAAGACCCGGGAGCGGGTCCTAGCCAGGTTCTATTGGCCGGGGGTTAAGCGGGATGTGGAGCGCCACTGCCAGGGGTGCCCCGAGTGCCAGCGGGTAGCCCCCCGGTCCATCGCTAGACACCCCCTCATTCCCATGCCCATCATTGAGACCCCCTTTGACCGCTTAGCATTAGACATCGTGGGGCCCCTTCCCAAGACCAGCCGGGGCCACCGCTATATCCTGGTGCTAGTGGACTATGCCACCCGTTACCCCGAGGCCCTCCCCCTGCGCGCCGCCACCGCCAAGGCAGTCGCCCGTGAACTAATGCTCCTTTTTAGCCGGGTGGGGATAGCGAAGGAGGTGCTCACCGACCAGGGGTCGTGCTTCATGTCACGGGTGATGAAGGAGGTCCTCAGGCTCCTGCAGGTGAAGCAGCTCCGGACCTCGGTTTACCACCCCCAGACAGACGGCCTGGTCGAGCGCTTCAACAAAACCCTAAAGCAGATGCTCAAGAAGGCCATGCAAGCCGACGGGAAGAACTGGGACCAACTACTACCCCACGTATTGTTCGCGGTACGGGAGGTCCCCCAGGCGTCCACCGGGTTCTCCCCCTTCGAGCTGTTGTACGGGCGGAGACCCCGCGGGATCCTGGACATCGCAAAGGAGGCCTGGGAGAGCCAGCCGTCCCCCCACCGCACCACCGTGGATCACGTGGAGCAGGTACGTGACCGCATGGCCCGGGTGTGGCCCATCGTCCGGAGGCACCTCCAGCAAGCGCAGCAGGCCCAGGGTCTATAACCGAGGAGCCCAGCTGAGGACCTTTCACCCGGGGACATGGTCCTGGTTCTGGTCCCCACGGCGGAGTGCCGGTTCCTGGCCAAGTGGCAGGGACCCTACGAGGTGGTGGAACGCGTGGGCGAGGTGAACTACCGGGTCCGCCAGCCAGGGAGGTGGAAGCCGACACAGTTGTACCACATCAACATCCTGAAGCAGTGGAGGGGGGGGGAGCAGACACCCGCCGACCCCGCTCCCTTGGCCCTGGCGGCCCGGCAGGAGATCCCGGAGGTCTCAGTGGGGGAGGACCTCAGCCCGGCCCAGAGACACGACCTGGACGAGATCGTCCTACAGCATCGGGACGTGTTCTCCGACCTGCCGGGGAGGACTGCCGTCACCCACCACGACATCCGGACGGCACCAGGCATAAGGGTAAGGGTTCCGCCCTACAGGATCCCAGAGGCCCGGAGGGAGGCCATACGGACCGAGGTGCGCCGAATGCTGCAGCTCGGAGTAATAGAGGAGTCACGCAGCGCCTGGTGCAGCCCGGTGGTCCTGGTGCCCAAGCCGGACGGAACCTTTAGGTTCTGCAACGACTTCAGGCGGCTGAACGAGGCATCGGAGTTCGATGCCTACCCCATGCCCCGGGTCGACGAACTTATCGAGCGCCTGGGCCCGGCGCGGTATCTGTCGACCCTGGACCTGACCAAGGGGTACTGGCAGGTGCCGTTGACCCGTGCGGCCCGGGAGAAGACGGCGTTCTCCACCCCGGGGGGACTGTACCAGTACACCGTCCTCCCTTTCGGGGTACACGGCGCCCCAGCCACATTCCAGCGGATGATCGCCTCGGGAGAGAGGAGACGACGTACCTGGGGTACCGGGTCGGGAGGGGGACAGTGAGGCCGCAGGAAGGCAAGGTAGCCGCCATACGGGCCTGGCCACAGCCCAGCACCAAGAAACAGGTAAAGGCGTTCTTGGGGCTGGTGGGCTACTATCAGCGCTTCATTCCCGGGTACGCCACGCTGGCCAGCCCCATGAACGACCTGACCCGTAAGGCCTTGCCAGACCGGGTCACTTGGTCGGCGGCGGCGGACCAGGCGTTCAAGACGCTCCGGGAGGCCCTGTGCTCTGAACCGGTGCTAATTACTCCTGACTTTAATCTCCCTGTGATTGTGCACACAGACGCCTCGGAGGTGGGACTCGGGGGGGTCTTGTCCCAGGTCCGGGCCGGAGAGGAGCACCCCATAACTTACATCAGCCGGAAGCTCCTCCCCAATGAGCGCAACTACTCCACGGTGGAGAAGGAGGCCCTGGCCATCAAATGGGGCCTGGAGAAGTTGCGCTACTACCTCCTGGGGAGGGAGTTCACGTTGGTCACCGACCACGCCCCCCTGAAGTGGATGGCGGGGGCCAAGAATACAAACGCCCGGGTGACACGGTGGTTCCTGGCTCTCCAGGATTTCCGGTTCCGGGTGGACCACCGACCGGGCCGTGAGCATGCCAACGCCGACGCCCTGTCACGTCGGGATGCCTGCCTGGGAGGGTTCCCCAGAGACCACGGGCTTAAGCAAACGAGGGGGGAGTGTGGCATCCCGCCCCTGAAGCCTCGGCCGTCACGGGCCCGAGGGACCGTGACGGCCGGGGTATACCGCCGCCACCCACCAGCCGGCGACGGAGAGCACCGGGACCGTCCCCCCAATCAGCGGGATGGGGGACACCTGGCGGGTGGCAGGAGGAAGGGCGGAAGCCAGCATAAGAGGCGACGGACCCGGAGCACGGCAGAAAAAGACACACGCATGGACTGCAGAGGCTTGAGGCTCACGGAGACCCAAGCGCACCCTTGTCTTATCGGACCATTGAAATAAATGCCGAAAAACGGCTTAAACTAACCGCTGCCTTGTGTCGTAACTCTGAACCCCGGCACAATCTCCAAGCCGGATACCACAACACGGATAAACATACACACATCCAGTTAAACATAAACACACACATATAGACACACAAGCACACAGGTATACAAACATATAAACATACACACACACACATGCAACTTCACACACACACACACACACACACACACAGGTAAACATCACACAAACACCCACATGCACAGTGTGGCAACCCAGTCCTAAACCCTCAGGCCAGGCGGCCCAAGGGAGAGGTGGCGGAGGGCGTATACCGCCGATATACACCAGTCAGAGCCAGAGAGCGTCCATTGCGTCACTCTAATCGGCGCAATGGAGAACACCTGCGGCAGAGGACGAGGAAGACCAGGTACCCTTTAAAAGGCTGTTTGATGTTCTCCCAGGGAAGAGAACCGGGAGTCCGAGCGGAGTAGAGTACCTCCAGGACCCTATACGGACAGACAGACCAGTGGATCTAGCGGACTATCCCCCAGCGACCCAGAGGAAAACCGCACGCCCGGACGACGCACGCCGACACGGAACACACCGCTGGGAGAGCATAACCAACGGGAGTGACCCCCCTCGCCAGGGACGAGACCGGCCCGGCCGGAGAGAAAATTCCCTGGACTCTACCGTGGCTCACGGAGTCTCCAGTATGGTTTTTGGTTTCCCCGTGTTGGGCCCACAGGGTTTTCCGTTACTTAATGAATAAACGCCCTATTGGGCTTTGAACGGACCTTGGCGTGTAGTGATTTCCTGCGTGAAGAAGACATTCCTGGGGCCGGGTCGCCACATATGGTGGAGAATGCAGGCAACCTGACCACGCTATGGACCACTCAGGTTTACCAACCCAACCGCCCATGCAGAGCCCGGATGGGGCCGCGGCCGCCACCCAGCATCAACAGCGGGACCGAGCCCTGGCCACCGCCACCCAGAGGGACACCGCCGAGAGCCTTGTCCTCCTCCGGGAGGCGGTACTACGCCTCACGCAACAGACGGTTCTTGAGCCCTCGACCTCCGCACCGACCAGCCGCCTCACCAAACTTGGTCCGACGTGCTGTCCTCTTGAAGACCTCCAAGTAGGCATCCACGTCGGACCAAGTTTGGTGAGGCGGCTGGTCGGTGCGGAGGTCGAGGGTTCAAGAACCGAGAGCTTGCCGGAGGAAAAGGTGGGCCCACATCCTGTCCCCCTTCCTCACCGGACCCGCACAGCAGACCAGCCAACACCTGGCGCCGGAGCGCGCCAGCCAGTACCCAGCCTTGAAAAAGGCGATATTGGCCTACTATGGACATAGCCTTGTCGCCAGGGCCCAGTGCTTCCACAAATGGCGATTTGACTTCCGAGGCGCCGTGCTGACTCAAATCTCCCAACACAGGAGGCTGATCCGCAGATGGCTCGCAGACGGAGAGGGACCCAGCCTCCTGGACAGGGTGTTGATAGACAATACCGACTGTCAGCTCCCGCCTGACGCCCGGAGAACCCTCGCCACCAACCACCCCGACACGGTAGATGAGCTGGTCCGGCAATTTGAAAACTGGCAGTTGGCTCAACAACTGAGTTTTAGCGTCCGGCACCCCTCATGGCCAACCGAGACGCACTGGGGCCGACGAGGACCGAATCCCCTGCCCCAAACACCCACACCGGGACCGCCGACCCTCTCCCAGGACCCCCGAGAGGACAGACGGTGCTTCAGCTGCGGACGGACCGGACACCTAGCCCGACAGTGTCCTGGAAACTGGGACGTATGCATGCCGTCGGCCTTCGCTGACAAGGGTCGGTCAGGACCTTGTCTCCTGACCACCTGTTGGGCGCACTAGAGGTCGCCTGTGTGCACGGGGACACCCGCACATACGAGACCTGCCACCTTGTAGTGCGGACCCCCCGAGGGATGTAGACGGCACGGGCCGGGATCGTACCCCACCTCCCCGTGACCCTATTAATTGGGAGAGACTGCCCCATATTCTCCAGACTATGGAGCCCCGAACCAGGTCACCGACCACTGCGGGACCCGCCACGGACGAACCAGCAGACCCGCCTACGGGGCTAGGGTGACCCACTCAACTCCAGCAGGATCGTCCACAGAGGACGACGGACCCGAGGGAGATGGCCCCACCCCACCGGGCACCCCGGTGGGGTGCCCGGTGGGGTGGGGTGGGGTGCCCGCAGGTGTTCTCCGGTGGGGAGGAACCCCCACTCGGGAGGAACCCCCCGAGTGGGACCCACGGAACCCCCCATGGACACTCCGGACACCCTGACGGCCACCGAACAGACCGGCCCACCAGGAGGAGCCGAGAGCCCGCCTCTCACTGAATTCTCAGATTTCTTCCCAATGTGGGGGGGAGGAACGGATCGACCCGGACAGTTTGCCAGCACCCAGCTGCAGAATCACGCCCTGAAGCACGCCTGGAGTCACGTCTTCGTCCACTACGGCCAAGCGAGGGAGTCGGTGAGTTGCCTGCCACACCCTCACTTCAGCACAAGGGGAGGTCTGCTGTATCGGGTAGTAGAGCAGGGGGGTGCGGTGACAGAACAACTGGTGGTAAGATAAGATAGATTTTATTGTCATTGTACAGTCACCTATACAACGAAATTGGGAGTGCCAACTGAAGGTGCATTACACATACAAAATAAATATATAAATAAATAAATGAGTTTTTATTTAATCGCGATTAATCACATTAATGCAATAGTTAACTCACGATTAATCGTGATTAATCGCAAATGTTTTTTCTATGCTAAATATCCCTTGATTTCTTTGTCCCATAAATTTTTCTCATTTTAATGCTCTTATCAACATGGAGAAGTGCATAGGCTTGCCTGGTGCAAATGTTTGTTTATTGATAACAACATTGGCATATACTGATCAAAACAGACGATACAAAAAAAAGCCTATAGTGCAATTAAATGATGAACATACAAACATAGTACCTTGAACATAGCAATCAGGCTACTGCTTCTTTGTTTTGAGCCAAAATACTAATAAATTGCGTTAATCGCGCGATAAAAAAATTAACGCAGTTAAAATTGGTTTGCGTTAACGCCGTTAATAACGCGTTTAACTGACAGCACTAAAATAAATAAATACACAAGCAATTTAAGTTAAAAATTGTAAAAAAAAACAAGACAGAAATAAGAAAAACATTAGGAACGAATAAATAAATGTCAGAATAAATAAATATAAAGACCGTAAGCATATTGCACTTTATAGAAAGAGAGGAATCTGTGTTTCAAGTTTTATGAGTGTTAAGTGTCCTGATTGCCCAAGGAAAGAAGCTTTTGTTCAGCCTGTTGGTTCTGCTCTTCAGGCTCCTCCTAGGAGTACCAGAGGGCAGTAGGCTGAGCAGGTGGTGGCCGGGATGGAGGTGGTCACGGATGATCTTTCTTGTTCTTGAGATGCATCGTGAGCTGGCAATGTCATCCAAGGAGGGCAAAGGAGAGCCAATAGTTTTTTCAGCTGACCTTATCACCCTCTGCAGCCTTTTCCTGTCAGCCACTGTACAGCCAGCATACCACACAGTGATGGAGAAGGCCAGCACACTCTCGATGGTGGAGCGGTAAAAGGTCACCAGCAGCTTCTCCTCCAGTTTGTTTCTCTTGAGTACGCTCAGAAAGTGGAGTCGTTGTTGGGCCTTCTTCACCACCGCTGATGTGTTAGCTGACCAGGATCTGTCCTCAGAGATGTGAGTTCCCAGGACTCTCTCCACACAGTCACCATTTATGTGGAGAGGGGCGGGGTCAGCTCTGTGACGCCTGAAATCCATTATAACCTCCTTTGTTTTTATTGTGTTAAGGGTCAGGTTGTTTGCAGCACACCACTCCAACAGCCGCTGCACCTCATCCCTATAGGCCGACTCGTCTCCTCCGGTTATGAGCCCCACCACAGTCGTATCATCCGGAAATTTGACTATTGTGTTGGTGGGGTGGGTGGGAGTACAGTCATGTGTGTAGATGGCATACAGGAGTGGGCTCAGCACGCAGCCCTGTAGAGAACCCGTACAGAGCATGAGGGTGGAGGAGCTGTGGGTGCCAATTTTAACAGACTGCGGTCGATTTGTAAGAAAGTCTTTTATCAAGGCACAGGTGGCGGGGGGGAAGTCCAGGGCAGCTAGCTTGCTCACAAGGATGTCAGGGATGATGGTATTAAAGGCCGAGCAGTAGTCGACGAAGAGCATCCTTACGGAGGTCCCCGGGTGTTCCAGGTGGCTGAGTGCAGTGTGGAGGGCTGTAGAGATGGCATCATCAGTTGATCGGTTTGCTTTGTATGCAAATTGGAAGGGGTCAAAGGTTGAAGGGAGGCATTCTTTGATGTGACGAGTCATAGGCCTCTCAAAACCTTTTGCAACCACTGGTGTTAGTGCAATGGGTCTGTAGTCACTGAGGTTATTGATAGTTGAATTTTTGGGGACAGGGATTATGGTAGCCGACTTGAGACATGGTGGGACGGTGGCATGTGTCAGGGACAAGTTGAAGATCTTAGTAAAGACCACTGCCAGCTGATCAGCAAAAGCTTTGATTACTTCGCCAGGCACTCCATCAGGTCCAGTGGCTTTTCTTGTGTTCATTGACCTGAATACATGACTCACTTGATGTTCCTGGATAGTGAGTGTGTGTTGGCTTGTGGTCGGAGGGGTCAGCATGTCTGTGTTGGGCCTTGTAGCCTCAAAACGGGCAAAGAAATGGTTTAATTCCTCTGCCAGCGAGGCATCGGCACTGATGGTCACTGAGGGGCTGCTTTTGTAGTTTGTGAGATGTTTTAATCCCTGCCACGCTTGACAAGGATTGTTGTTCGTCAGATGGCCCTCAACCTTCCTTTTGTAGGCCTCCTTCGCACCTTTAATTCCTCTCCTCAGGTCCCTTCTCGCCACGCTGTACAGGACATTTTCCTTTGATTTGAAGGCGGCGTTTCTGGCTCTAAGGAGTGACTGGACTTCACTTGTCATCCAGGGCTTTCGGTTTGGATAGACTTTGATGTTCTTATCAACCGTCACATTGTCAGTGCAGTATTTGATGTATGACAATACGGTGTCAGTGAAGCCCTGTAGATCCCGCACAGATTGGATACTCCAATCTGTGTGAGCGAAGCAGTCCTGCAGTTGGGAGAGTGCACCCTCTAGCCAGGTTTTTACAGTCTTTGTGACCGGCTTGGTTTTCCTCCTAAGGGGAGTGTATGCTGGGATGAGGAGCAGCGAAAGATGGTCAGACAGACCCAGATGTGGGAGGGGGACTGCTCTATAAGCATGCTTTACGTTAGAATAGACACGGTCCAGTGTGTTGTTTCCTCTGGTGGAGCACCGTACATACTGTAGAAAATTGGGAAGGACTGTCTTTAGGCATGCTTGATTAAAATCCTCAGCAATGATGTGTACCCCATCAGGATGAGCTTGCTGCTGTTTATTGACGCTATCATGTAGGTAGGTAAGAGCTATGCTAATATTTGCATCTGGTGGAATATAAACAGTAGTGATAATTACCACTGTCAGCTCTCTGGGCAGATAGAAGGGTCTGCAAACTACTGACATTGCTTCTATGTCCGGGGAGCAGTGAGTTTCTGTGCTCTTACTGCTGCTTACGTTGTCCAATACTGTCAGACCTGCCCCGACTGCCAGCGTACTGCCCCGAAACCCTCGGTTTGGAACCCTTTAACCCCCATGCCCATAATCGAAGTACCATTCGACCGGTTAGCTCTAGACATTGTCGGGCCTCTCCCGAAGACCAGCCGGGGACATAGATACATTCTAGTGCTAGTGGACTATGCTACTCGGTATCAGGAAGCCCTACCCCTCCGCGCCGCCACTGCCAAGGCGGTCGCTAAGGAGCTGATGCTCCTGTTCAGTCGGGTAGGGATAGCCAGGGAGGTACTCACAGACCAGGGATCTTGTTTTATGTCACGGCACATGAAATAACTGCTTAGCCTCCTCCAGGTGAAGCATCTCCGGACATCGGTGTACCACCCCCAGACTGACGGGCTCGTGGAACGTTTTAACAAAACACTAAAACAGATGCTTAAGAAAGCCATGCACACCGACGGGAAAAAATTGGACCAGCTCCTGCCACATATCCTGTTCGCAGTCCGCGAAGTTCCCCAAGCCTCCACGGGTTTCTCCCCCTTTGAGCTGCTGCACGGGAGAAGACCAAGGGGACTCCTCGACCTCGCCAAGGAGGCGTGGGAGAGTCGGCCCTCCCCCCATCGCACTATGGTGGACCAGGTGGAGCAGGTGAGGGACCGCATGGCGCAGGTCTGGCCCATCGTCAGGAACCATCTCAGACAGGCCCAGCAAGCTCAAGCCCGAGTCTACAACCGGGGAGCCCAGCTGCGCACATTTCGGCCCGGCGACCTGGTTCTGGTGAACTACAGGGTACAGCAACCCGGGAGACGCAAACCCACCCAACTCTACCACATCAACCTACTGAAACAGTGGCGAACTGGAGCTAACCCACCGGCACCCCTGGTTTTGGCCGCCCGACGCGACATACTGGTAGTTCCTATGGGAGAGGACCTCAGCCCAGCCCAGAAGCAAGACTTCAAGGAAGTCATCCTGCAACACCAGGACGTCTTCTCAGAGGTACCCGGGAGGACCACGGTGGCCCACCGCGACATCAAGACGGCGCCAGGCGTCACGGTGCACGTACCCCCCTACCGGGTCCCGGAGGCCTGTAGGAATGCGATCCGGGGGGAGGTCGCCAGGATGCTCCAGCTCCGAGTCATCGAGGAGTCAAGCAGCGCCTGGTCCAGCCCCATCGTCCTGGTCCCCAAACCCGATGAAACTTTAAGATTATGTAACGACTTCCGGAGACTCAATGAGGTCTTGGACTTTGGCTTATCCCATGCCCAGGGTCGACGACCTGATTGAGCGACTCGGTCCCGCCCGTTACCTCACCAAGGGGTACTGGCAGGTGCCGCTCAACAGAACCGCTCGGGAGAAGATGGCGTTTGCAACCAGCTCCTTCGTCCCCACCAGGCGTACGCAGCAGCCTACATCGATGAAATTATCATCCACAGCACCAGCTGGGATGTCCACCTCCGACAGTTGCGGGCGGTCCTGGGAGAGTTGAGGAGGGCCGGACTCACCGCCAACCCCGCCAAGTGCTGCCTGGGACTGGAGGAGAAATCCTACCTGGGGTACCAAGACCCCAAGAGAGCAAGGTCGCAGCCATCAGGGACTGGCCCCGCCCCACCTCCAAAAAACAGGTGAAGTTGTTTCTTGGTCTGGTAGGGTACTACCAGTGGTTTATCCCTGGCTTCGCCACTCTGGCCAGTCCCCTAAATGACCTGACCCGGAAGGCCCTGCCAGACCGGGTAACATGGTCGGAGGCGGTCGAGAGAGCATTCGGTGACCTCAGACGAGCCCTCTG